>NC_057798.1:799491564-799491949 GCF_018294505.1 Triticum aestivum
TTATACAGAAAATATACAATGTGTATGAAAAGAATATTGGTCATGTATTTAAAAATAATTAAACATGTATAAAAAAATATAGAAAGTATACAAAACAATGTTGATCATGTGTTGAACATTTTTCATCTCCTTCACAAACATATTTCTATACATGTTTAAAAAATATACAGAATTAAATTTTATACACGTTTAGTGTCTACTTTTTATTTCATGCATGTTGTACTTTTTTGTATAGATCAGAAACATTTTTATACACGTTTAACTTTGTGAAAATACATGATCAACATTTTTTCATGTAAAGAATAAAAAAAGGGGAAAATCAATGAAAAATGAAAAGGAAATCACAAGGAAAAAAAAGGAAAACCAAATAAAACCACCAAAATAT
>NC_057798.1:799492179-799497452 GCF_018294505.1 Triticum aestivum
GTACAACGAAGAAAATAAGTAAACCGAAATAAAACCGGTAAAGAAACAAAAAAAGGTCAAAGTATAACAAAGAAAAAAGGAAGTACCAAAGAAAATCGATGGAAAAAACAAAGAAAGCCGAAGAGAAAAAAAAACAAAGTGAAAAAGAAAAAACCGCCACAAAAGAGCGAACTGAGTGACATCGAGCAAGCGATCAACACATGAAAAATGGGCTGACATGTTACTGTAGGGAACAGGAAAAAGCTTCAGGCGAGAGAACCTCCGAAATCACTAATTATGGAGTACTTCTTTCAAAGGTCACACCCACCTCTCCAGGTTGCAAGAAGCAGTGCACTGCACGTGTGCCTTTTGTCTGAAGATGAGTGTTTTTTTTGAGGATTTATTTATTTCAAATGTTTTATCTCTTAATCGTGTGTTCAAACCCTGAACCGTTTTTACCATTGGATTTCTCGTGCTGAGATTTTTGAAACAAAATCCCATGTTAATACGTTTAAAAGAAAGTTTTCTCATGAAAAAAACAGGAAACAAAGAAAAAAAACCGCGTCGGAAGCACGTATTTTTTTTCTTTTTGCCTCTCGCGAAAGAAAATCTGAACCTCCACGAGAATCAAATCTGTGGCTCCCGCGATAGCAAAAAAACACTTTTTTTCCTTTCCACGAAAGAAAAAAAACACTATTTTCCTTTCCGCAAATCAAATATGTAATTCTCACGAAAAAAACACATTTTTCGTGCAAAGTTTTTTTTTTTAAGTTTTTTCTCCAAAACCTAGAAAAAGTTGGGCAAAAACTGAAAAGCCGATAAAACATCTAAAACACGGACAAATAAATAGAAAAAACAAAGTCCCAAGGGAGCGCCTACCATACGTCACGTGGCGAGGACTGAGAGCATGCCAAGTGACGGACTCTTAGCCAACAAAAATGATCCTTGCGGGACTCCCACAAAGGAGTACTTGTTGATTAGTTTCGACTGGATGCATGGATCCTAGCTAAGTGATCAAGTATATGCCATATCCATATTACTTCAAATAATATGAATATGACATATACTTGATCACTTAGCTAGGATCCGTCCAGTTGAAACTAATATGCGGTTTCTTTCATAAATGATATAACAACTCATCATCATCATCATCATCATATTAATATAAAAACTCTTGCATCATATCATCACCAACAACAGTATACTAGCTAGCTGAAAATCATCATATATAGTCATCATTACCTACTTAATCATCATAGTCATTACCGCTATCTAATCACCACCAACACTAGCTTAAAGAAGAAACATTTACTTGTACCAGAAGCAAAGATATCATCAAGTTTAACATGGTCATGAGATTATAAGCGTTCATAAGACCACAAAAGCAAATCACTCTTTGAGATTAAGTTTAGGATGGAGAACACGGACATGAGAGGACAAGTACTAAGAGCATGAACTAGCTAATCACTCCTGCTGCTCTCTCTGAGATAAAATAGCATAGAACATGTATAGCTCTCCTGATTCATTATATTGGAGCATGCAGATGAACCCATCTCCTAATCATGGGATGCGCTTCTGATTGCTGCCCCCTAGTACTTCTCTGTGATCTTTAACAATTTTGCTCCAATCTTTCACTATTAAGCATTCCTCGCTTTTAGAAATCTTGAATGCACTCATGTGCATTGTAGGATGTCTTGGCCGTAAGCTAACCATTGACATGCGACCTTTAGTACCGATCCACTCAGGCACAACTGTCATTGGGAGTCCCTGTTGAAGAACATCGTATAGTAACATTACTTAGCAATGAAGTTTAGCTTGAAAAATAATGTATGCAAAAGATGTACTGAGGACAAATAGTAAAAATCTTACCATCTTTTCTAAATAGATGTGACCGTAGTTCAATACGATCACTATTGGTCGCACGTTTTGAGTACTAAGATTTTCAAATTCAGGAAAATAATTTGTCTTGACAGCATCAAGATCCTCAAGCCATGAAACATAATGACTTATCTCCTCGCAGTTTAGTTCAGCCCCGGGACAGTGGACGGTCCTGTCTACCAAGCACCGGACATGTTTGCTTGAATGGAAATAAGCTGTCAATAGAAATTAGTTGTCAACTATTTTTGAATAAACAATATCGAAGACATAAATATGGTTGAGAAAACTCACATAATGGTAGACCTGGAGGCGTCTGCACACCGACCCAAATGTCTCTATTACCTTCAATATCATCTTCAGGACGAATATCAAAGGTGATAAACATATCAGGCTCAAATGCATAAACCTTGCATAGTGCTTGCCAAGTTTTGCATTTAAAATAGGTGTAGGAGTCTGCATTGTATAATTTGACGTTGAAGGTATAACCATGCTCGGTCTTCAAGTATATAAACTCTCTTTATCTCCATAGTTTTGTTAGGACTTAAACCTATCTTATCCAAGACACAAATTCTTGCATGGCAGGGGATACGCTAGTAGAATAGTGAAAATTTAAAATTACTAATTGAAGCAAATGAAGCATAAGTCATGCTTAATTATGAAAAAAGACTTGTCATTGTGACTTACTATATCCACTTCGAAGGTCTCATCCAGCTTGATGCTGAAGCGCCTATCATCAAGTAGGAAATTTCTGTCACACAGGCCGCACTGGACTTCGCAGTATTCGCACATAATGAAACTGTTTTCGTCGTCAGACGACATTTCCTATGTTCATAGGTGAAACATTAAGTACTTATTAGTTCTATTAATCCAACTAATTCAACTAGTTCTATTAATTAATTCAACTAGTTCAACTAATTCAACTAGATGATCAAATCTCATATACCTATAAATAAGTAGCTAGTTCTATATAGTAAGATTTTAATTAGATGATCAAATCTCATATACCTAAATTTAATGTATATCTAATTCATCTAACATCAATATATCTAATTCATCTATTAATTGAACTAATTCAACTAGTTCTAATAATTCAAATATTTGAACTAATTCAACTAAGCACTTACTAAAAATAAACTAGTTCTATTAAAAATAAACTAGTTCTATCTAATTCATCTAACATTTGACATTAATCTAACATTTTTATCTTGCTAATTCATCTAATTTCGATAATCTAATTAACAATTTGACATGCATTAATCTAATTCATCTAGCTAGCTAAAACTTTGACATTAATCTAAAAAACAGAAAACAAAAAATAAGTAAAAAAGTGTGTGTGTGTGTGTGTGTGTGTGTGGGCGCGCGCAAGTGTACGTGTATGTGTGTGTGTGTGTGTGTATCTCTCTCTCTCTGTGTACGACCGGGGTCGACAGGCGCGGCGACTGGGCGGCAGCGGGAGACGTACGGCGACGATGGGGCGGCGGCGTACAGGGCGGCGGCGCGAGACGTACGGGGATCGACCGGCGCGGCGACTGGGCGGCGGCGCGAGGTGTACGGTGACGACAGGGATGGCGACGACGTGTCGGGGCGTCGACGGGGATGGGGGTGGAGGGGGCGGCGACGGGGACAGCGACGGGCGACGACGCGGGACCGGGGCGGCGTACGGGCCGGCGATGTCGAAAGAGATTGGAGAAGTGGGAGATGAAACTGATTTTTTTTTAAGTGTTGCTAAAGACCCCCCCCATTTAGTAACGGTTGGAGCCATGACCCGGTACTAAAGGTGGTGCGCTTCCATCCCGAGGTGCACAAAGTTTAGTCCCACCTCGCCGAGCGAAGGGTACTCATGACGAGACAATGAAACACCTCATTTTTCAATGCAAATTTGCATGTTCTACGTGGTCAATCGTCCAAATAGCGTCAAATTTATATCCGCCCACAAGTGTTGACAATGTATTCGGTCAGTGGTTGGACGGTATTCCAAATAAGTTGAAAGCACTTATAAGGGTGGGAGGGTATGCCTTAATTTGGTCACTTTGTCTATGTAGAAACGATTTAGTTTCTAATGAAAAAATGCTTCTCCTCTGCAGTTCCGTTGTACGCACTCGCTTCATACGTGGTCTATGCTACAACGAACCGAGCACCAACCATTGTTCAAGGTTGTGCGTACGCGGTTGGAGCAGGTGACTATGGAGGTTTTTTCCAACATGGGTGATAGCATAACCTCCAGATTGATCCACCACCACCTTCGACATAGGCATACTGTCGGTATATAGGACTCTATTGTTGCCGATATGTCAGTTTTTATTTTATGATTTTTGTCAGACTTTTGAATTAGACTATGTGCATCTTAGTTATGCAGAGGCCGGGTGTTACTCATAATGTTTTGTATCTGCTTGATACTATATTTTGAGATAATAAAATAGCCCTTTATCGAAAAACGGCAAGGGAAGAGCTCCCTGTAGGACGAGAAGATAATATTGCCTTCGTCATCTCTTAGTAACATACAAGCACCTGCTTTACCATCCTTAGTATAGGCTCCGTCTGTGCTTAATTTCACCCAACCAGCTTCAGGCAGACACCACTTGCCACTTCATCGACCATTATCACATGTGGGTGGAAAACCGAGTTATCATAAGCAACAACTGATTTTCATTTGCGATGATCAATGGAAAGATCCATCTTTATGCCGACCAGAGAATCAAGATAGCTCACGAGGAGCCTTCTGGATGCTTCCATAGAGGTGGGTGTTTGTGATGAACCACCTCGTTTCAAATATGCCAAGGACACCAAAGGGTCATCGAAATAATAGAGCGCTCAATATCCGGCAAAGGGTCAACAATTTTCTGACACTCAAAAGTAATGCAGCAGCGAGCAGAACAAAGTGACATACAATGCAGCAAGCCATTTCTATTCAACAACAAATAATAATCCATGGAGCAAACAACATAGTGTGTTGTTACTAATAAAGGATTGACGATCCCACATTCTCCCACTTCCAACAAACAATAACGTCACACTCGACTAACAAGTTGCTAGCCCTTTTCTGCTGGCTGAGTGGGCAAGGGATCCACCTGGAACACAATCTCGTTGCCCTTCTATTTTCTACCCCATGAAACACTAGTAGAAAACAGGGCTTTGGTCACAGGGCAATATTCACATTAGTCCCGGTTCAGTCACGAACCGGGACTAATGTGAGCATTGGTCCCGATTCGTGCGGCTAAATGCATTAATCCCGGTTCAAATGAGCCCTTTAGTCCCGGTTTGAGACACGAACCGGGACTAAAGGGTGCAATGCCCTTTAGTCCCGGTTTGTGTCTCAGACCGGGACTAAAGATTAGACCTTTAGTCCCGGTTTGAGACACGAACCGGGACTAAAGGGTGAGATGCCCTTTAGTCCCGGTTTGTGTCTCAAACCGGGA
>NC_057798.1:799810410-799811218 GCF_018294505.1 Triticum aestivum
ACTGGATTTAAGTTTTTGTGCGCCTACATTTGGGTGTAAGATTGGTCTGCTAATCTGATGGTCTATTATTGAGCAGCAAAATTCAAATGGCTTTCTGAAACTGAATCTCCACCCACATTTTCATTTCCTATTTGAAAAGATTGATTCTACGTTTCAAAAGATTCTGAGACGGTGCGAGAGAGTGACCAAAGGAGACGACGAAGCGAGAGAGTGACCAAAGGAAATGATTCCAATGTGACCGAACCTGAAAGATTCTTAGACGAAACGGAAGAGACTTTTGTAAAGAGGTGGATTTTTATTTTATTTTTGTATTTATATATAAGAAGAATAAAAGAAAAAAAGAAAAAGGGAAATCCGACCTACCGGATTCGAACCAGTGAACCTAAGGATTTAATCTGCATCCACTACAGTCCTCCGCTCTACCAACTGAGCTAAGGTCGGCTTGTGTTCTTTTGCCCTCCCATAACTCTTTTGATACTTTCTCGGAGCCCAACGGCGCCACGCCACCAGCCCTCCCCACCGATTAGTGACCGGCAGGAGGCGGTTTAGCCAAGCAGCAGAGTGTTTTGAGATGGAACACGTCGACAGATTCATTCAGGCAATGATGCTCTAATTTTTAATTTTTTTTGAGAGAGAGAGACATGCTCTAAAATTTACGGAATTGCTATTTTTCATCCGGATGAAAATAATTGGCTTTCATCCGTTTTCTGAGCTGTTCGATCTCTGTCCTGAGATTCCATCGCTACCGTGGCCTTTGTCCCTTTCCCCTCCCTCATTCCCTTTCCCACACGCAGCCGAACAGAGGAGA
>NC_057798.1:799811494-799861825 GCF_018294505.1 Triticum aestivum
TCCAGCTGCCCCCCTGGTTGTCCCCGCACGGAAGTCTGCAGCATCTCTCAGGCACCGCACCCACCTGGCCCCCAATTTTTCCCCGCCGGCATTTCTGGTCTGATCCTATGATTTGGTATGTTCGTCAGTTTTGGCATGATCCTCCTTCCTGTTGTTAGTTGCGTGTACTGTTTTATGGTTAGATCTATCCCTTTTCGTCTGTTGAGTGTGGTATTTCCCCTGCAGCTAGTTTAGATGTATGTGGTTTGCGTTGTTTACTGGCATTGAATCCGGTGAATTCGGGTTGTTGATGTGCGCCTGGATATTCCCTTGCAGCTAGGTATTTCAATTTGGACACGCTGAAATCATGTTCAGTGAGTTCAATCCCCTGGAACACGCTGGATTCTCTAGTGTTTTATATCCCCTGTGCCGTTTGCTGATGTAGGTTTGTATGTATTGTTTCATTGCCTATCTATCACTATGAGATTGCTATAGATTGTCCATGTCATGATTGCCTAGTTTAATGGGGGATTGCTTTCGCTATTTGTTAGTGTAATTTTAGTGTTTTGTAAGTCAATTTTACACTGCATTTGTACTGTAATTCTTTGCTGATTTACATTGGATTAGTGGATTTACACCGTAATCCTTCGTGGATTTGCACTGTAATCCTTAGTGGAATTACAGTGTATTTTCTTAGTGGATTTGCACTGAATTCTATTTTGGATTTACAGTGTAATTCTTACTGGATTTTTAGTGGTTTTACAGTGTAATTCTTAGTGGATTTACAAAATGTAATAGTTGTTTTTACAGCGTAATTTTCAGTGGATCGGCACTGTAATTCTTGAGTGATCTTGTAATTCGTTAGTGGAGTTACAGTGTAAGTCTCAGTTTAATTTACAGTGTAATTCCTAGTGCTTTTTCAACTGTATTTAGTTGATTTTTACAGCGTAATTTTTCAGTGGATTTACGCTGTAGTTTCTAGTGCATTTTCTTAGTGGATTCACAAATATAATACTGCATTTGCTAGTGGTTTTTACAGCGTAATCTTCAGTGGACTGACACTAATTCTTGAGTTCTCTTGTAATGCAATTCTTTAGTGGATTTACAGTGTAAGTCTCACTTGATTTACAGTGTATTTCCTAGTGTTTTTGGACTCTATTTAGATGATTTTTACAGCGTAATTCGTCAGTGGATTTACACTGTAATTCTTAGTGCATTTTGCAATGTATTTAGTTGATTCCTAGTGGATTTTTACAGTGTAAATCTCAGTGTAGTCACGCCATAATTCTTTTGTGGTTTTACTCTGTAAATCTTACTGCCATGGTATTGTATTTACTTATCTTATCGGTGATTTTTACACTGGTTAGTATTGGATTTTTTGTGTGATATGTACTGGAAGCGTGAGCTTTTTGGTGGCTCTCGCTCGCCTTTCTGGCTCTGAAATAAGATGATGACTGATATGAGCCTATGTCTACATGCCCAGACCTTGCCAATGGGTGTGTCAAGTGTGGGTTGCATCCACGTGGCCGCTTGCTTGTGTGGATGGATGTGTGCTTGCAATGGGTTTTGAAACACTAGTAGTACTTCCAAGCAGCTTTTGTCTATGTGGCTGCAGTGTAAATGTGATCCTCTCCTCTTACGAGTGTTTGGCATGTAGTATTTTGAACTAAGAAGCACTTGTCTCTGCCTGTGAGCTTGTTAAGTATACATTTCATATGAGCAGGCAACCCTTTACATTCCGTATTTTCTAGGTGGTTGTCTATGCTTTTCAGTTTTGTGTTCTTTCAGTTATTGGTTCAGCTAGTGCTTGTTTATGTTGTTTGGGAGGAGAAGTTGTTGAAATTCTCAGTGCCATTTACAGAGGAATTACAGCAGTTTTCAATGTTGGTTCACTGTAGATCACATTGTAATTCAACTGCAATTATACTGTAATTCAACTGTCATTTGCACTATAATACTACTGCTTTTTACTCTGTAAATTTAATGTCAAATGTCACTGGGAATTATAGTAGTTCTATGTATATTACACTATATTTGTGATGTAATTACATTGTATATTACATTGTAAATCTTTTGCAATTGCATTGTAAAACTCACAAAATTTCTACTGTAGTTGTATTTCTACTATAAATTAGACTGTAAATCTATTGAAATTACACTGCAAATCACACTATTAATCTACTGGTTACACTGCAATTCTACTATATTTGTTACAAATGTAAATTCCATTGTAAATCTACTATAAATTATACTGTAAATCTTCTGAAATTACAGTGTAAATCACACATTGAATTTACTACAATTATACCATAACTCTACTGTATTTACAACATCGTAATTGTATTTGTAAATTACATTGTAATTGTACCGTGTTTATACTGTACTTTACACTGCAATTTTACTGTAAATCTACTGCAAATACAGTGTAATTGAAACTGTAAAACTGTCTTCTATTGTAATTCAACTCCGAATGTATTGTTTCAGATTGACTTAACTGTGTGAGTTCAGTTCATCATGTGTGATGGTTACGTTTTTATCTTCAAAGTTTACTGTAGTTGTTCCTTTTTTCCTGTAATTGTTACTGGACTAACATGATTTACTGTTTCCGTTTTACTTTGCATACAGTCCAACTATGTGATAGTTTCCTGTACTGAGGTCTTATATTTCTGCTAAATTTATCAGTATAATTTCTGCTTCTCTATGCCATTCCTGTTTGAAAGTTCTAATGTATATATGATTTGCAGTTCTTTAGTAGTTTTATTTTCCATGTAATCTTAGTTTAATATGTTTCCTGATGTACACTTGTCTTTGTTCCTTTCTTTCAAATTGGAGAAGCATTTCACGTCTTCTCTTTCTACGTTCATAAATGAGGGTAGTTGTTTTTCACTATAGTCTTTTGCATGAGTTACAAGATCTGGTAGTCACATGCACATGGCTAGATATGGTATATACAATACTCATTTTTTCTTTAAAGTTGAATGCAATTATGATCTAGATGTGCTTCTAGTGTCTACTAGCTGTTAGAAGTGCTTCCATTATCTACTGGCTGCAGTCTCTAACTATTTTATGTTCTCCTTTTTTTGTAAATTGTAACAGAAAATTAAGGATTCATAAACGTCATGTTGATATGAGGGAATGCTGCAGTTGGTTTGATGTACTTGACAGAAGCATCAGGGAGAGAGGTGATTTAGGGAGGGCACCTGACATGTGATTATTCCATAGTGTAAACTAATTAGACTGGTTTTCATCCGGCTGTAAAGTAGACAGTCCCAAAATTTATTATACCTTGAGGCGACCCAAGAGCAAGTCAAGTCTTTCGATCTCACCACTACAGTAGGTAAGTATAGCATTCACCGTGCTTGTCTCAGAATTCAGAGCTGTGCTTTAGCTAGACTAAGGCCCTGTTCGGCTCCCGGAATCTGAAGGCCAAAGGAAAGCATAAAATTTCAGGGCCATGTTTTAGCTGAGGAACCAGCCGGCAATTCAAAACCAAGCTGCTGGCACCTTCATTCCCCCAGTAACTCACTCGCACCTTCGAAAACAAGTGATCTGCATCCACCCCTGTTTATCTTCACACGAGATCGAGCTGCCTGCAGGATACTGTCACCAAATCAGTGCCCAAATCAAATGCTCAACTTCACCTGGGCATATGGCAATCCCCAAATCTTCTTCCCAAAAGGGCCATGCCAGCCCATTTCGGTGGTGGCGTATGCCTATTTCTTTGTCATGCCAGCCCATGAGGTACCTGCTTCAGTGTGAGTTCAGTCAGCCAAGTCACAAGTCACCAGTAGTCTCTGCAGGAGCAGGCGCCGTCCTGGAACCTGTGGAACCGGTTGGCGTCCCTGACAACCATCGCCCGCCCCACCACCCGCGACAGCCCCTTGAAGAACTCGTGGCAGTCGCCGCACACCCGAAGGTTCTTGTACACCCTGATCACCTCCCTCCTCCCCCCCTCCTCCTCCTCTTCCTTCCCACCGTCGCCATCGTGGCGCTCACCGTGGTGCAGCAGCCACAGCCCCACGGCCAGCCGCTCGCTATGCGCCCGCAGGCCCTCGGCGCGCGACTCCTCGTCCACGTCGTGCAGCGCCGCCGCGTGCGCCGACGACCCAGCACTGTACCCGAGCCGCTCCCTCATCCTGCTCTCCATGCCGCGGAGCACGCGGCGGATGTCGGCGGCGCGCGGGTGGGTGGCGTCGCCGCCGCCGTAGAAGAAGTGCGCCTCCTTGCCGACCTCCACCCAGCTGCACCCACCCTGCTTCCGCAGGCCCCGGCGCCGCATGGCGTCGCGCACCTGCTGGTGCTCGTGCCACTCGCCGGCCTCCGCAAAGATGTTCGACAGCATCACGTAGTTGGCCGGGTTGTCGCCGTCCATGGCCAGGAGGGCCTCGCCCGCCTCCCTGGCTAGGGAGACGTCCTTGTGCACCCTGCAGGCGCTGAGCAGCGTCTGCCATACGCCAACGGTGGGTGCCATCGGCATCGTCGCAACGAGGTCCCTGGCCTCCGCGAGCTCCCCAGCGCGGCCGAGGAGGTCGACCATGCACGCGTAGTGCTCTGCTCTCGGCCTCAGCCGCCGATCCTGTCGGATCACTGAGAAGTACCGGCGGCACTCGTCGACAAGGCCGGAGTGGCTGCACGCCGACAGAAGGGCCAGGTAGGCTACCTCATCGGGCTCCACGCCTTCCGCTCGCATCTCCTCAAACATGTCAATGGCCTCGCGCCCATGGCCATGCTTCCCAAGGCCGTTGATCATTGCTGTCCATGACACTACGTTCCTCATCGGCGTCTCCCGGAACCGCCGCTCCGCCTCATCAGTCAGCCCGCACTTGTGGTACATGTCGACAATGGAGTTGGACACTGACACGTCCATCCCTGTTGGATTCTTCACCGTGTAGCAGTGCACTTGCCTCCCCTGCTCGACGAGAGCAAAGTCTGCAAACACGCCAACGATGCTGGAGAGGACATGTCCATCAGCACGGACGCCAGAGCTCCAGAACCGCCGGAACAGCTCCAATGCTTCCTTCACCTGCCCTTCTTGTGCGTGCCCGACGATCACCGTCGTCCACTGGATGGCATTCTTCCTTTCCAACCGATCGAACACCTGCATTGCCGCCGGCAGGCACTGGCATTTTACATACACATCAAGCAGCGCACCGGCGACGATGACACTGGATGCCGTGGAGACCCCTCTGGTCACCATGGCCGCGTGAGCCTGCGTGCCCTCTCGAGCCGCGCCTAGGCCACTGCAAGCTTTCAGCAAACTGGCGAAGGTGAACTCATCAGGCTGACAACCCTCGTCACCTCGCCGCTGCATCTCCCGGAAGACGAGCAGCGAGTCCCTGCCTTGCCCGGCATGCGCGTAGCCAGAGATCATGGCGTTCCAGGTGACGAGGTCCCTGAACGCAGCAGCGCCATCAAACACCCGCCGCGCGTCGCCGATCCTCCCGCCCTTGGAGTACACGAGCACCAGCGAGTTGGCGACGACGCCATGCCCCTCGAACCCCATCCTGACGCAGGCCCCGTGGACACGAACACCGGCGCCCATGTCGCCGACCACGCCACATGCCTTGAGGGTGGCCGAGAGCGTGAACTCGTTCGGCGGGGCCTCCGAGACCCTCCGCATCTCCCCGAACAGCCGGAGGCACTCCCCGGCGCGCCCCTGCTGCAGGAAGCCCACCATGAGCGCCGTCCACGACACCACGTTCCTCTCGGGCATTCCGTCGAACACCTGGCCGGCCGCGTCGAGGCGGCCGCACTTGGCGTACATGTCGACCAGGTTGTTGCCGAGCATGGTGTCGGATCCGAAGCCGAGCTTGGTGAGCGCGCCGTGGAGCTGCGCGCCGCCGCGGAGGTCCGCGCCCCTCGCGCTCGCCCGGAGGAGGTCCGCGAGCATCCTCCGCCGCTCCACTGGATCCGCGGGGAGTGTTGGAAGGGAGATGGCGCCGCGGGGAGGGCCCGGCTGGGGCGATGAGAGATCGCGGCGAGGTCAGCATGTGGAGGGGCGCCGGTCGTGGGCGCGCACGGTGCGCGCTGGGAGTGGCGTCGGACGGGGAAAGAGAAGAGGCAGAGGGACAAGTGTGGTGTTTTTTTCTCTGTAATCTCTGAAATGGTGATGGAATATGAATTTCAAGGTTCAGTACAAATTTGGCTCAAAATCACCCATCTTCATATGGAAATTTTGAACTGGGCGCCATGCTTTTATTTTCAAAGTAGCTGCTGTTGGCTACGATCTGATTCTCCCTCCGTTCCGATCCGCATGTAGTCTGTGGTGGAATCTCAAGACTTATATTTCGGAACAAAGGGAGTAGATGTTCTAATCTTTTTATGAATCGGACGATATGTAGACACGTTTTTCTGTGTTTGTTCACTCATTTCACACCGTATTAGACGTCCATATTGAAATATCCAAAATATCTTATACTTGTGAATGGAGTATTGTTTTTCTCACGTTATGATTCATGAAAACAAACAAGTCCAGAACAAAACTACTACTCCCTATGTTCCTAAATATAAGTTTCAATATGTCAAAAAACGTCAAACATTGTGGGACGGAGGGAGTACATTCGAAGCAAAATAAGTGAATCTACACTCTAAATTACGTCTATATACATCCGTATGTAGTTTATAGCGAAATCTCTAAAAAAACTTATATTTTCGAGAGTACAAAAAAAAAACTTATATTAGAGACGGATGGAGTACATCTGTACCAAAAATAAAAGGAGTCTTTAGGCTAGTTTACCCTTAAAAAATGTCTAATATTTCGGTAAAGTAGCTGTGAATTCTCCTGTCAGGGTTACCGCCTCCTCACAGCGAAAAGTTGCTTCTTCTCTCAGGCATCTCAGGCAATTGTTTACGAACCAGAACCGTGCAAAATACTCCCTCTGTCTCAAAATAAGTGTCTCGAGTACGAAATAGTACAGTAATTGGCATTTTTCTTTCTACTGGTAGACTTGCATCCAGAGTTTCCTTACATTATATTCAACACATTCACATTTTTATACAGCAAGTCAGGTACAGTAAACTAAGCAACCACTCCTAAGCTTCAGATGCTGAGCAGTCCTACATGCTACAGTTCAACGGCACGAAACTGTATATGGATCTATTTCTGTAAAGTACAAACATTCAGATCTATATTGCCACCATCTGAAGCCAACACAAACAAGCAAACAGATATCCTATGCTTCAGATGATACTGCGGCCAGCACCAAAATCCACTTCAGTTTCAGTGTGGCATCTACGGTCGGAGGAAGCCGTGGTTGATGAATTCTTGCAAGGACAGCCGCTTCACTGAAAACAAAACAGGCTTCCAGACGTCAGCTATGTAACCATCCAGAGTTTCAGCATTTTGGTTAGCGGAAGAGGCGGCATGACCAGCGTCGAAGACAGACCTGGATTCGTGCATAGTAGTCTGGTGCATATGTCGATGGAGTCTGGATGCAGGCTGGGCACCACGAGTTGCGAGAACGGAAGGGAGCTACTAGTTCTGTTTATGCATTGAAGCATCTGAAGAAAGTAAAAAATGTGAGCCAAGGACAGTTCTGAAATCTAGTTCACTGAAATGATGATTGGACAAAGCTGACGAGTGGAAGCGTAGTACCTGCACGTTGCTTCTACCACGGAACGGCGGGTAGCCGTTCAAGAGCTCAAAGAGGATCGCGCCGATACTCCACAAGTCTACCTGCACACAGGAGATGTTCAGATTTGTGCCATTCGTTGCGGCAAAAAAAATGTTGGGCACGTGAGCATATACGGCATACCTTGTCATCGTACTTCTGAAATAGCATGACTTCAGGGGCCATGTACAAACGAGTGCCGCAGGCTGTCTCCGCATACTCCCCAGGATGAAGAACCCTAGTAAACACAGCAACAAATGTGACTGCATTTTTGTTTGTCCAGAAACTTGATTGCCTAACTAACGAGCCTTACTTATCACGCTGAACACACTCCACCATGTTTAGCATCATTACATATTTTGGGTTTCTGTTACTATGATGTGGTTCAGTAGCTAATAGATGTTGAAGAACGTCTAATGATTGATTTCTCAGCTGACCGAAGGAATAGCAAAGTTGACCAAAAGAACGTCGAACGATTGATTTCAAAGTTGACCAAAAGAACAGCAGCGGCTGCTACGATGAATGGCATATTTTTTCCTGCAACTACTCATACATGATAAAATGGGTACTTGTCAATACAAGAACTGCCATTTCAGAACTAACCTGGACAGACCAAAATCGGATATCTTGAGTATCGCATCGCTGCCAGGACAAGAGAGTAGGATGTTCTGCAACAATCCATTCAACAGCTCTATCAATTCAAAATTAACAGTTCAACCTAGTTAGAAAGCACTAAACAAGGAAATTAACAAGGGATTTCAGTCCCTGGACCTCGGGCTTCAAGTCCCGGTGGACGACGTGGTGCCGGCGGAGCACTTGCAAACCAGCTCCTGCCAGCCACAAGGGGGCAAGCTCCAGTTTTCACACATCACATTGAATCGAAATCGACGGTGGAAACAAAATTTCCGCGAACAATTGGGGAATACAGTGGATGAATTACCGATCTGTCTCATGAAATTCCTGGCGACGCTCTCCTCCACCCTGCCGCCGGCGCGCTTGACGTAGGTCGCCAGGTCTCCCCCCTCGCAGAGCTCCATGACGAGGTAGATGCAGCCCGGGGTCTGTCCGAGGGACGACGGAGCGTAATAAGCCACTCGATTGGTACAGGAAGAGAAGGGGGGCTTGGGGGCGCTCGTACCCGGACGACGTCGAGGAGGCGGATGATGTTGGGGTGGCTGACGGCGGCGAGGAAGCGGAGCTCGCAGTCGAGGCTGTCGCGGAGGCGGGCGGGGAGGCCGGCCAGCCGCACCTGCTTCACGGCCGCGGGGGCGCCCGTCGAGAGCCGCACCGCGCGCCACACCGACGTGGCCGGGGGCCGCCCCCCGAGGCGCTCGCGCAGCTCGTAGCCGCCCACCACCGTCGGCGCCGCCTCCGTGCTCCTCCCGGCCATCGAGAACGGACTGGAAGGCCGTACCCAAACGAGACCAAAAAAAATCTTGGAATGAAAAGGGAAATTCTGATTGGGCCAGGAGCACCATTATCTGACAGGCTGTGAGCCCAGGATGAGAAAGCTCAAACTATTAGAAAAAGCCCATCTTCTTCTTCCAGAGCCCGGAGGCAATTCATGGTTTCGTCATGAGATATTCAGCAGACCTGGACATTATCGCAGACGCTTCGCAGAATCAAGGTACAACTATGCCACAGTCAGAGCAGGTGCCAAAGTGGATCCCTCTAATGGAAGGTATGGTCAAAATTAATGTAGATGGAGGAATAGCGAAGAACAGTTGTAAGGGTGTGGCGGCCGCTGAGGGAGTCCTGGACTAAGGGGTCCTCGGGCAACCGGACTATATACTTTGGCCGGACTGTTGGATAATAAAGATACAAGATAGAAGACTTCGTCCCGTGTCCGGATGGGACTATGGAGCCGCACCGCGCGCCACACTGACGTGGCCGGTGGCCGCCCGCCCAGGCGCTCCCGCAGCTCGTAGCCGCCCACCACCGGCGACGCCGCCTCCGTGCTCCTCTCTGCCATCGAGAACGCACTGGAAGGCCGTACCAAGCGAGACAAAAAAACTTCCTAGAATGAAAATAGCAATTCTGATTGGGCCAAGATGTCCATTATCCGACATGCCGTAAGCCCAGGATGAGAAAGCTCAAACTATTAGCAAAAGCCCATTATTTACTCTCTTTTTTTATCAAAAGGCCATTGGTTTCTAAAAAAAGCCCATCGATTATTCCCCTAAAAAAATGAGAGCAGCTAAATGGAGATTATCCTTGCGGGGATCGGCAGGTCGCGGGAGCATGCCAAGTGGTGCATCTAGCCGCCGTCACATGTCACGTGCTGGGCGCTCCCTCTAAATTTCGTATTTTATTTTTCTATATATGTTTTCGGGTTTATATGGTTCATTTCTGGTTTTTCGGGTTTCCACTGGTTTTTCTTAGGTTTCATAAGAACAAATCGTGGATATTTTTCAGCGCAAAAAACTAAATTGTTCTCCCATGAAAAAGCATAGATTACTTCTCGTGGCGACACAAAATTGCTTTCGTGGGAAGAAGAAAAATTGTGCTTCCAGATTTGTTTCTCATGTAGGCTGATATGTCTCCAACGTATCTATAATTTATAAAGTATTCATGCTGTTATTTTATCATTCTTGGATGTTTTACAACCATTTTATAGCAACTTTATATCATTTTTTGGGACTAACCTATTGACCAAGTGCCTAGTGCCAGTTGCTGTTTTTTTCTTGTTTTTTACATCGCAGGAAATCAATACCAAACGGAGTCCAAACGCAACGAAACTCCACGAAGATTTTTTATGGACCAGAAGGAACCCAATGGGCCAGAGCTGCACTTAGGGGGGTGCCCCGAGGGGGGCACAACCCACCAGGGCGCGCCAGGGCCCCCTGGCGCGCCCAGGTGGGTTGTGCCCACCTCGGTGGCCTCCCACACCCCCTCTTTACCCTATAAATTCACAAATATTCCAAAACCCATGGGGGTAGCCCTAGATCAGAAGTTCCGCCGCCGCAAGGCCTTTGTATCCACGAGATCCAATCTAGACCTCGTTCCGGCACCCTGCTGGAGGGAGGAATCATCTCCGGTGGCCATCTTCATCATCCCGGCGGGCACCATGATGAGGAGGGAGTAGTCCATCCTCGGGGCTGAGGGTTTGTACCAGTAGCTATATGTTTGATCTCTCTTTCTCTCTCTCATAATCTATATCATGGGCTTTGTGAATATAGTCGGATCATATGCTGTTTCTCCCCTCTATACTCTTGTTATGATGAATTAAATCTTTACCCTTCAAAGTTTTGTCTTGTCGGATTGAATATTCAGAGATGAGAACACATGATATATGTTTTGCAATATGAATACTTGAGGTGACAATGAGGTATCTTATTGGTTCGTGATATGTGTTATGGCATTCAACTCGCGGATTCCCGTGGTAATATTGGGGTAATCTATGCATAGGGGTTGATGCACGTTTTTCTCCGACGGAAACTTTGGGGTCTCTTTATAGTTCTTTATGTGGATTGAGTATTATGAATATGAATTTGCTTTGGTGTTATTCTAGTACGAACTCTAGGATAGATCGAGCGGAAAAAATAGCTTTGTGTTATTTTAGTACGAACTCTTGAATAGATCGAACGGAAAGAATAGCTTTCAGGTGGTTTCGTGACTTAGAAACAATTCCCATCTTTTGTTCTCCGCTAATAGGAACTCGGGAGTGATTCTTTATTGCACTTTGAGGGATAATCATATGATCCAACTATGTTAGCATTGTTGAGAGGTTGCACTAGCGAAAGTACGGACCCTAGGCCTCATTTTCAAGCATTGCAACACTGTTTTTGTGCCCTTTTACTATTTGCTACTTTGCTATTTTTATTCATTCAGATTATAAAAATATATTTCTACCATGCATATTACACTTTATCACCATCTCTTCGCCGAACTAGTGCACCTATACAATTTTCCATTGTATTGGGTGTGTTGGGGACACAAGAGATTTCTTGTATTTGGTTGCAGGGTCGTTTGAGAGATACCATCTTCATCCTACACCTCTCACGGATTGATATACCTTAGGTCATCCACTTGAGGGAAAATTGCTACTGTCCTACAAAACTCTACGCTTGGAGGCCCAACACATGTCTACAAGAATAAAGTTGCGTAGTAGACATCATAGGCACACATTTGCTTTTCTGAGAAACACATATTTGCTTCTTGTGGAGGTTCCAAAATTGAATGGTGGAGCTGTCAGTTGGTGTAGTTCCAAGCAGAGTGTCGTGGCGGGATCTACGTGTGAAGCGGAGTAAAAGCGGAGTACAAGTTACATGACTATGGCAGTTTACCAATATGGGCCCTAATCCGCCTTTGGGTTCCGGGCCTCTAAGTTTCATAGTAAAGCGCCATCTTCTAATCTTCGTGGGCTTCAATACGGTTGAGTGTAAACCGGCCCCTCTTGGGCGGTTTATATTCAATAGTTATATCCCCAACATTAGGCCCCAGAGTGATTTGAATTTATTCATGTCAATCTTCAGTACTTAGAAAAATCCTGTGAACATCTTCCTTTGCTTCTCGTAAACCGCCATGACATCTTTTTTCATAATTTTTGTTAAACTGCCGTGACGTCATCCTCTGGATACAGCAACGGATCATCATGATGTCATCTCTGTAAAAAATGAATAAAAAGATTCCTCTAATTAATGTCATCCTGGAAATCGAGGCGACATCTGTGCCACTCGCCGCTTTTGACTCCTTGATTTTCGCCGGTCTTTATCCATTTTCCTTATAAATAGACCCGGGGGCCCTTTCCTTTCTTCCCCTTCCGCACTTCTTCTTCTTCCTCGCGATGCCCCAGCTCTGAAGCTCTGCCGCCGCTCTCGACCTTCAAACGCTGCATCAGCAAAGGCCGCTGCATCAACCTGGTTGTACCAGGGACCTTCGGCGTTCCTCCGCTATCCTGCGCATCCGGTAAGCCTCTCCCTCATAACCCAAGATCTATATTTTAGGGTTCCTGTTTTCATTTGCGTTCATAGGTGCTTATCCTAGTCTTTCCATATTCACTGCTGCCATAGCTTTTTGATTCAACCGTAGCATAAATCCCGTGCGGCAGTTGCTCCACATCCAGTTTAGTACTTAGTAGGTCTTCCTCCTTACATAGACTCCCTTAATAGAGCGCACGAACTTCTCTGCTCTGTTTAACACCTTTATAGATCGCAGAAAATTTTCTTACTGAAACTTTGGTAGATCCAAATTAATTCCGTCATTGTGTGAAACCTGTTTCTGTCAACACTTAGCAAATTTTGAACCCAGGCCCTTCTGCCTACGAGCGGTTTAAACTTTGATGACCAATCCGCCATATACCATTAGCCCTCTTGAACCGCCAATTAAATCTGGACGGCAATTTGTCGGTTTAACACTAAAAAATATGCGTAAACCGTTAATCATAAACCGGCTTTTATTTTCCTTTCACAGTTTTTTCTTCCGGAATGGCCAAACAATTCTCTGCCTGTAATTGGGTTCCATCCAAGATCACGGAGACTCAAATCAATGGATATGTCACCACTGGTGCTTTAGCCTCCAAAAGGGTCCTTCATTGGCGTGTCCCGGATTCTGAATGCCCTCCTGAACCTCAAGATGGAGAAGTGATTGTTTTTATGGATCACTTAGACCGGGGATTCAGTCCCCCCGGATCAAAATTCTTCTGGGATGTCCTCGCAAGCTTCCAACTCCATCCACAAGATATTGGACTAAACTCCGTGTCCAATATATGCAACTTTCAAGTATTCTGCGAGGTCTACCTTCAGGAAGAACCGTCTGTGGAGTTGTTCCGGGATTTCTTCCACTTGAACCGCCGTACGGAGTTCTCTGACGGTCCCAACACAGAACTGGGCGGCGCTTCGATTCAGAAAATAAAAGAGGTTGACTTCCCACATGCAAAACATCATAGCCATCCTAAGGATTGGAACCAGACTTGGTTTTACTACCGGAACACTGCCCCTGATGGAGAAAATCCTTTGCCGGGTTACCGTCCCCACCGGCTTAGCAATAACCACCCATTACCTTCACGCTTATCTGCCGCAGAACGAAGAACTTTTGCTCCTCAAATCGCCAAGGTCTGGGCCCTCATGGCCAACGGTTTAACTGGCATTGATCTCGTCCGCTGCTGGGTATCTTGGGGTATCTTGCCTTTAAGCCGCCGCCCCGGATTAATGCATGAATACACCGGCAACATCAAAGACCCTCAACGCTGTCATGAAATAGTAATGACGGACCTTGAAGTTACTGAATCTGCAAAGAAGATGCTCGATGAAACAATCTCTGCATGTAGTCAAACCGGATTGGCACCTTTTTGCGTCTCCAATCCTCCACCAGCGGTAAAGTTTATCTGAATATTTATTGATTCGCCTCCACTTTAACTGTGTGCTAACATTTCTTTGCCTAAATGTTGTAGGCCAACAACTCCTTTTGGAAGCGGACTAAACCGGCCAGGGCTCGTCCAAAAACCAAGGTTACCAAGAAGGTTCCTGTCGGTGTCAAAACCGGCGGATCTCGGGTAGGGGGTCCCGAACTGTGCATCTAGGCGGATGGTAACAAGAGACAAGGGACACGATGTTTTTACCCAGTTTCGGACCCTCTCGATGGAGGTAAAACCCTACTCCTGCTTGATTAATATTGATGATATGGGTAGTACAAGAGTGGATCTACCACGAGATCAGAGAGGCTAAACCCTAGAAGCTAGCCTATGGTATCATTGTTGTTCGTCCTACGGACTAAAACTCTCCGGTTTATATAGACACCGGAGAGGGCTAGGGTTACACAGAGTCGGTTACAATGGGAGGAGATATTCATATCGTATCGCCAAGCTTGCCTTCCACGCCAAGGAAAGTCCCATCCGGACACGGGACGGAGTCTTCAATCTTGTATCTTCATAGTCCGGGAGTCCGGCCAAAGGTCATAGTCCGGCCATCCGGACACCCCCTAATCCAGGACTCCCTCAGTAGCCCCTGAACCAGGCTTCAATGATGACGAGTCCGGCGTGCAAGTTGTCTTCGGCATTGCAAGGCGGGTTCTTCTTGAAATTCCCTGTACCCGTCGAATAGTGTCCGGCTTCTAGTGTGTGCTGCCCTCCTCGGCTTCTGTGCCCCATTCTCAGGAGGGGTCTATTTATCAAGTGGGCGGAGCCGAATTATGGCGCATCGCCGGGACCGGATATCTATCCGGTACCCCAAAGAGGACATCCGAGGACTGGTCCTCGGAGTGGTTCTATATAGATGACGTCCCCCTGCCGGACCCTGTGCGGATCGGCCTCCCTGAGTTCAACAATGCTCCATTGAAGAAGCGCCTGAGCCGGCGCCCGCGGAACCCTCAGAGGGAAACTGACAGGGACGTCCTTTACCTAATGAGCCGGATAAGGTTGTTGGCTCATTCCGGACTGACCATGATCAAGGTCATGGCCATATGCATTACGCGAGGGGTGCAGCCGCTTCAATACGGGGGCCACCCCATGTGGGATTTCAACGGGGAGGACGACGCCACCCGGTGCGGTCGTAAGGGGCCAGATTCGGCCGCCACTTTAACGAGAATCTTATCCGCTTTGTACAAGGGGGAAGAAGAGGAATTCCTCCGTGCCAACCCGGAGGGCGGATTCTCCATGTACAATCCTCCCAGTCGGGTGAGCGAACATTTGCACCTGCCGACCCGCTTTCGAAATTCCCATAATTGAGTACTTAGTCTAACAATGTTAACGCAGGAGCTGCGCCAGACTGTGAAGGAGATAAACAGCCCTCCTCCACAACCCGAGGACCCGGAACGGTCCCTCGATCCGGACTCCCAAGAGGATCCGAACTTATGTGTGGAGTTAATTGACGGAGTGTTTCATCAATTGAGCAGGGACAACACCCCAGTGGCCATTACGGCCGACTATCCCGGACTACTTCCAGCCTCAAAGGTAACTGAGACTGAAGTCCCAGTATTTTCAAGGAGATCCCTCCATGCTTTATCTTGAATGCCGTGAACTAATAGTGTTTCATTTCGCAGGGTAAATCCTTGAGGCGGAAGGCCGAGCCCGCGGCAGGCAGCCAACAAGGGCCGCTGAAGCCAGGCGGGCCAAAAAGAAGTGCGGACCAGATCGAGATTCCGGTGCAACGGTACGGCGTGCAAATTTAACGCCTAGGGTTTATGCCCTTGAGTCTTACTAACGCTCATGATTTTCTTAGAAAGAAGAGAGCCCGCCGGACTATATCCACCAGCCAAGGTTCAAGGCCGGGTCCGGAAACGGAGACGGGCACGGGGCGCGCCTCAGGCGTTCCTCCGACAGTGGACACAGATGGGCTATCTGCCACTAATTCAGAGGTGGAGAGTGCCCTGAACACAGGCGTTGCCGGACTGTTCTTCGTGACGCATGTTTTCCCCCAGAGGCATTGGACGCCTTTAATACAGGAGATGCGTATCTCCGTGCCGTTCAAAATGGTCTAGCCAGAGCCATAGAGCAGTATGTAAAAGACATACAAGTGAGTACAATTGAAGGTTATATATGTCAGTAGCCCCCGAGACTTGAAACAGTAAAGACAACTGTTTTAAGGATCATGTGCTATGAGTGTCTTACAAAGAAGAATACGCAACTGTCCCAGGAGCTTGAAGAGTGCAAGGCCCAACTCGAGGCCACACTGGCCACTTCAGAAAATGCCAAGGGGACGCCCTCAGGTAATACCTGCTTTGAAAGATAATTCCGTTGTGAAGTGCAACAGGTGTGCAACTCTGACTATGATAGTGCAGATGGGGCCGGAGTAGATCCGGACAAGCAACAACTCCTACACCAACTAAAGACTGGCAAGAGCGTGCTGACGAGGGTGAGGCAAGAGAAGAACAAACTTCAAGACGCCAATACCCAGCTGGGCGAGGAACTAAAGGATGTTCGCATTCAGCTGTCTGCTTCCGTAAAGGAGAATCGGCGACTTCGACGCGGCATGTTTAGTAAGTGCTTGAACGAATCTTCGAAAAAAGAATTCGGCGAGGAAGTCGATTAACAGAGCTATGTCTGTAGGTCTGCTGATGGGTCATCCTGCGGAGGAAATGCCTGGTTCAACGGGAGACCTTCTTCTCGAGCTGTTGCAACTGCACGAACGAGTAAGGCAGGCAATGCAGAGTGTCATTCAGGCTATGTGGCCATCCCTCTTCGTGCCCGAAGGCCTTGGGGAGCTTACAAAGAAGCTGGAGGGAGTGCGGCAGCGCTTCCGGTTGTGGAAGATATCGGCCTGCCGTCAAGGTGCCAGGGAGGCCTGGGCCATGGTGAAGACTCGGTACACGAAGGCTGACCCAAACCACATGGCCGAGGTCGGCCCTATGGGTCCTGACGGAAAGGAGACCCCTGTCAGCTTAGTATATGGCCAGGTAGAGCTGGCTGCAAAGTATTCCCAATAGGACTGTAAATTAGACCGCCTGTTGGATGGTATTGAAGAAGAATATACCGAGTCGGATTGACTCTGTAATTTAAAGTGACATGAAAAATGCCTTCTAGCCGGATTGTAGATCGTTTGTCATTGCGGACCTTTTCGCTTCGACCTCTGGACCCTATAGTCCAGAGTGTGTCCGAATACCCTCTTGATTATGTAAGAACCGGGGCATGCATGGAGACAAGGCGTAGGGGTCATAATTGCTTTAGCAGACAAGTGCCCAACTAGTTATGTTATATTACATGGTTAGTAAGAAACATCTTCCAGGGAGAATAGTTCCGTTAGGGGTTCCTTTCCCTGGGAGGCATGCCCTAAAGTGCATGTCCGAACTGCTAAAAAGAGCAGAAAAGCATCTGGGGGAAGGTAAATAAACACGAAAGATCATCTTTTAGTTCACCGACCGAATATTCCCTTAAGAACGCTAGCTTTCGGCTTCACCCAGTCTGAGGTACACATCCGGCTGACCCGGCAGTAACAATCGCAGAGGTTCTCCCTTTACCACCTAGCCGAACGAACGGGAACGTAGGGGTAAGCACAGGAGCCAGGCAACCCAGCTTGGCCAAAACTTAAGTCATATCGATGCATATAATGGTGTATAAAAGGTTCATGCGGAAGTATGACACATGTTTTGGGCATGAGGCCCGTTTTATATAAACTTCTGATAAAGAAGCCCCCAGGTATGATGAGCGCGGGTGGCGCGTCAAGTATGTGCGAACAACGCACATGCAAGCCCCTAAGGGCTTGGGAGAAAAAGGGTAGGGAGAGGGAGTGAAATCCCGGACAACTAATGTGAAAAAATAAAAATAAAGATAAAAAGGGGACAGAGGAAGGAGACGAACACGGAGTCCGGCGCTAGGCGTAGAATCTTCGTAGGCGTGCTGCGTTCCATGGGTTCGGCTCGAGTCGGTTGTCCGATGCGTTTCGCAGACGGTACGCTCCACCAGTCAGTACTTGATCGATTATGAAGGGACCCTCCCATTTGGGCTTTAGTTTGTCCTTTTTCTTGTCCGGCAGGCGTAGAACTAGTTTGCCAATGTTATAAGTTTTGGCCCGTACTTCTCTGCTTTGATATCTTCGAGCCTGCTGTTGATAGAATGCAGAACGAGCTTTTGCCACGTCGCGCTCCTCCTCCAATGCGTCCAAGCTGTCCTGCCGATCGAGCTCGGCTTCTCTTTCTTCGTACATGCGCACTCGAGGTGAGTCATGAATTATGTCGCATGGCAGTACTGCCTCTGCGCCGTATACCATAAAAAATGGTGTGAATCCGGTAGTGCGATTCGGCGTGGTCCGCAGCCCCCAGAGTACGAAGTCAAGCTCCTCTACCCAGTGCGTGTTCGATTCCTTGAGGGATCGCACTAGTCTGGGTTTGATGCCGCTCATAATGAGACTGTTGGCTCGCTCGACTTGACCATTGGTTTGAGGGTGATAGACTGAAGCGTAGTCGAGCTTAATGCCCATGTTTTTGCACCAGGCTTTAACTTCATCGGCCGTGAAGTTTGTGCCATTGTCAGTTATGATGCTGTGGGGGACGCCGTAACGGTGTACGACCCCGGATATGAAGTCTATCACTAGTCCGGATTCGGCCGTCTTTACAGGGTTGGCCTCTATCCATTTGGTGAATTTGTCCACCATGACCAGTAGATATTTTTGCTTGTGGGTTCCTCCTTTAAGGGGTCCAACCATGTTAAGCCCCCAGACCGCAAAAGGCCAGGTAATGGGTATAGTTTGTAGGGCGGTAGGTGGCATGTGGCTTTGGTTGGCGAATAACTGGCAACCGACGCATCGCTGCACTAAGTCCTGAGCGTCTGCCCGGGCCGTTGGCCAATAAAATCCGGTACAGAAGGCCTTGCTTACAAGGGCCAGGGCTGCAGCGTGGTGCCCGCCAAGTCCGGCATGAATTTCAGCCAGAAGATCTCACCCTTCCTCTTCGGAGATACACCTTTGAAGGACTCCGGTTGTGCTTTTCTTATAAAGCTCTCCCTCATGGACTTTGTAGGCTTTAGATCGCTGCACTATGCAGCGGGCCTCGTTTTGGTCCTCGGGAATTTCCTGCCTAGTTAGGTAGGCTAGGAATGGTTCTTTCCACGGGGCAATGACTGCCATTATTGTGTGGGCTGACGGTGTTGTTTCGTTGGCGGAGCCACCAACTATGTCAGGGTGTTCGGTGAGGGGCAGTGCGGTTGTGTCCGGGCTATTGTTTCCGGACTCTCCCTCCCATGATACGGATGGCTTGAACAGCCTCTCTAGGAAGATGTTGGGAGGGACGGCATCGCGCTTGGCGCCGATGCGTGCCAACACGTCTGCTGCCTGGTTATTCTCCCAGGCTATGTGATGAAATTCGAGCCCCTCAAACCGGGCTGACCTTTTTAAGACGGCGTTGCGGTAAGCTGCCATTTTCGGATCCTTGGCGTCAAAGTCTCCATTTATTTGGGATATTGCAAGGTTTGAATCCTCGCGGACCTCTAGGCGCTGAATGCCCATGGAGACTGCCATCTAGAGACCATGTAGAAGGGCCTCATATTTGGCTGCGTTGTTGGAATCCGTGTACATTATATGAAGTACGTATTGGACTGTATCTCCGGTTGGGGACGTCAGAACGACGCCAGCCCCCAGGACGACCAACATTTTGGAGCCGTCGAAGTGCATGATCCAGTTGGAGTATGCGCCGTACTCTTTAGGGAGCTCGGCTTCAGTCCATTCGGCGATGAAGTCGGCCAAAACCTGCAACTTAATAGCTCGCCTTGGCTTGTAAGTTATGTCGAACAGGAGGAGCTCGATGGCCCATTTGGCAATCCAGCCCGTTGCATCGCGGTTGTTTATAATATCATTAAGCGGTACTTCGGATGCCACTGTTATGGAACACTCTTGAAAATAGTGTCGCAGCTTCCGGGATGCCATGAACACCGCGTATGCTATCTTCTGATAATGCGGGTACCGTGACTTGCATGGAGTTAGGACAGTGGACACGTAGTACACTGGTTTTTGGAGAGGGAACTTGTGTCCGTCCGTTTCTCGTTCGACTACGAGCACCACGCTTACAACTTGATGGGTTGCCGCGATGTATAATAGCATTGGTTCGCCCATGTTGGGCACGGCCAGGACCGGATTTGTTGCCAGTATGGCTTTTATTTCTTCGAGTCCGGCCGTGGCGGCATCCGTCCACTCGAAGTGTTCGGTGCGTCGCAGGAGACGATAGAGGGGTAATTCCTTTTCTCCTAAGCGGGAGATAAAGCGGCTTAGAGCCGCCACGCATCCTGTTAATTTTTGTATTTTTTGAGGTATTTTGGGGTATCCAATTGTGAGAGAGCTCGGATCTTGGCTGGGTTTGCTTCAATTCCTCTACCGGATACGATGAAGCCCAAGAGCTTTCCGGCTGGTACGCCAAAAACGCATTTTTCCGGGTTGAGCTTAATGTCATATGTTCGGAGATTGTCGAACATGAGCCTCAAGTCGTCTACTAGAGTGTCGACGTGTTTGGTTTTGACGACCACGTCATCTACGTATGCTTCAACTGTTTTGCCGATCTGGTTGGCCAGACATGTCTGAATCATGCGCTGATATGTTGCGCCGACGTTTTTGAGCCCGAAGGGCATCGTGTTGAAGCAGAATGGGCCGTATGGGGTGATGAATGCCATTGCGGCTTGGTCTGACTCTGCCATCTTGATTTGGTGGTAGCCAGAGTATGCATCGAGGAAACACAATGAGTCGTGTCCTGCTGTGGCGTCGATGATTTGATCAATTCTGGGGAGTGGGAAGGATCCTTTGGGCAGGCCTTATTTAGGTCTTTGAAATCAACACATAGGCGCCCGGATTTGTCCTTCTTTGGTACCATCACCAGGTTTGCTAGCCAGTTCGGATGTTTTATATCTCTGATGAATCCGGCTTCCAGTAGTTTTGCTAGCTCTTCTCCCATGGCTTGTCTCTTGGGTTCGGAGAAACGCCGCAGAGTGTGCTTAACGGGCTTAAACCCTTTTAGGATGTTCAAGCTGTGCTCAGCCAGCCTGCGTGGGATTCCTGGCATGTCTGAAGGGTGCCAGGCAAAAATGTCCCAGTTTTCTCGCAGGAATTCTCTGAGTGCGGCGTCTACATCGGGTTTTAGTTGTGCCCCGATGGAGGCCGTTTTTGTGGGGTCCGTTGGATGGACTTGGAATTTGACTATTTCGTCCGCTGGTTTGAAAGAGGTGGACTTGGATCTCTTATCTAGTATCACATCGTCCCTGTCCACCGTGGAGCGCAACGCAGTTAGTTCCTCGGCCGCTAGGGCTTCGGATAATGCCTCTAGGGCCAGTGCGGCTGTCTTGTTTTCGGCGCGGAGCGCTATGTCCGGATCACTTGCAAGAGTGATGATTCCGTTGGGTCCGGGCATTTTGAGCTTCATGTACCCGTAATGGGGTATGGCTTGAAAAATTGTAAATGCTTCTCGCCCTAGTAGAGCGTGGTATCCGCTGCTGAACGGGGCCACTTGAAATGTGACCTCCTCAGATCTGTAATTATCCGGCGTGCCGAACACCACATCAAGTGTGATTTTTCCTGAACAGCACGCTTCCCGGCTTGGTACTATTCCTCTGAAGGTTGTGTTGCTTCGCTCAATGCGGCTCCAGTCTATTTCCATTTTTCGCAGGGTTTCCTCGTAGATGAGTTTAAGTCCGCTACCGCCGTCCATGAGTACCTTTGTGAGTCGGAAGCCGTCCACTATCGGACTGAGGACCAATGCGGCTGGTGCTCCGGCTGTTCGAAATTTAGGTTTGTCACTGGCATTAAAAGTAATAGCCGTGTCACTCCATGGGTTTATTGTTGCTACTTGGTAGACTTCGGTAAGGTTGCGGAGGGTTCATTTCCTTGCATTGTTTGATGCGAAGGTCTCAAAGACTGTCGACATCGTACTGGCATTTCTGGGGTGGTGTTCTTCGAATTCTGGAGTTAGAAGCTCCTCGCCACTTCTGGCCACCTGCCGGAGTATCCAACATGCTCTAAGGCTGTGAGTTGGTGTGACTTCCCCTGAACTATGAATTTTACAGGGTCCATTGAGCCATCCCTCCAGTACGGTCCCATACCCTATAGAGGGTTTTTGTTTTTTGATGTTTGGCTCAGGTGCCTGGCGATAATGCGCCCTTTTATTTCGGACTCGTGTTGTATTCATGGCCGGATTGTCCCAGAATTTATCTTCGGTTTTCCGAACGCTTTCTGTCGCACAGTACTTTCGTACTATGGATGTCAAGTCGGCGAAGCGTGTAATTTCACGGTGACTTATGGCGTTGAGGATTCCGATGTCCGTGCAGTTGTGACAGAAGAATGAAATTGCTTCTTCCTCACGACAGTCCTTTATCCTGTTCATAACCAGGAGGAATCTGGCCCAATAGTAGTGTACTGTTTCCCCGGGCACTTGACGTATTTGGGATAAATCCTTAATAGTTGGGTGGGCGGGTGGATTTAAATCCAGAACCTTGCCCGATAAAAGATTCAGGGGCCAAGAAGTTTCCGAATTTGGAAGCTTGCTCTCTTGGACATTATTCAATGAATCAGGCCTGCTGCCTGACTTTAAGTTCAGGACTAGGGCATCATCCTCCCCTCCGTGGGTATCCGGCTTGGAGGGGTCGGGAATCCGGACACATCTGGTCCTTAGAGCGGGCGAAGATGCGCCGCATTGTTCTTCCACCACTTCAACATGGTGGGTGACCTGGGGAGAGTCGATCTCTCTCTGATCGGGTTTAAGCCCAATCTGGCCGTAATCTGTAGCGACTCCCAGGGCGGCAATGCGATCCAGGATCTCATTCAGGGAAGAGAGCTCCGTCGGATCTAACTGCTCGGCGAGTTCCGAGCTGATGTGAAGATTGCTTTCGATGGTTCGAGAGGTCATCGTCGGCGCGGCGGCCGAACAGGCGGTCATCAAAAACCTACCTAGCCGGAGAGTTTGGCCGACAGCCAAAGCTCCTTTAGCGACAGCGCCGTCTTTAAAGATGGGGTGCAGCATCCTTCCTGACGGTGACGACACAGAGGAACTCTCAATGAAAGCACCAATGTCGGTGTCAAAACCGGCAGATCTCGGGTAGGGGGTCCCGAACTGTGCGTCTAGGCGGATGGTAACAGGAGACAAAGGACACGATGTTTTTACCCAGGTTCGGGCCCTCTCGATGGAGGTAAAACCCTACTCCTGCTTGATTAATATTGATGATATGGGTAGTACAAGAGTGGATCTACCACGAGATCAGAGAGGCTAAACCCTAGAAGCTAGCCTATGGTATCATTGTTGTTCGTCCTACGGACTAAAACTCTCCGGTTTATATAGACACCGGAGAGGGCTAGGGTTACACAGAGTCGGTTACAATGGGAGGAGATCTTCATATCGTATCGCCAAGCTTGCCTTCCACGCCAAGGAAAGTCCCATCCGGACACGGGACGGAGTCTTCAATCTTGTATCTTCATAGTCCGGGAGTCCGGCCAAAGGTCATAGTCCGGCCATCCGGACACCCCCTAATCTAGGACTCCCTCAGTTCCGAAGAAGAAAACCGCCGAGTCTTCTGATTCGCCAGAGGATGAGGAATCAGACGCAGAGGTAAAATTTGACTTACTTGGTTCCTTTATTCGTACATCTTATTGACAATGATTGTTCCCAGGAGGAAGCCGAGGCCAGCCACGCAGACAATGCTGAGGTAATCAATCTTTCTTCTGATTTTGATCTTGTGCCGGTTCAAAAAGTTCACCACACAGTTCGGAAAGTAAAACTATCTCACCCTCTTGCTCATTTGGATCCAAAATTTTCTGTGAAGACACAGCAAGCCGTAGATCATCGCACAACCCGGCACAGTGGTCAGGAAATCACCTCGTCCGGTTTACCAGATACACCAACCCGGAAACGTCGTCCAGAGGTGACTTATTCTCCTGAAAAGCTTTATCCTTCAAAGGGTTTCTTCCGATGCCCACTCAATCCGTCCGATCCAAATTATCAGGCATCTTCCAACTCGTCTGGCGGTTCATCAACCACACAGTTGCCTCCCCTCAAATCGTTGCTGGGTAAGTACACTTTCTCAAGTTGTTTCTTCATGCGTTGGTTTATCATATTCTAACTTTGGATGTTGTAGCACCAAGGCCCGATTAAGTAAAAAGGCCAAGACTAGCGACCACGATGACGATGTTGATCCGGAGAAGACCCCAGAAAATGAGGGCGAAAATCCTGACATTGCCACAGATCACTCTGCTCCGCAAAACCCAGGCACTGATGCCAATCCGCCAGAAACTGAACCGGAGACACAGGTTGATACATCAACTCCTGATGCCACCCCTCCAAGTCCAACTGTTGATCCGCCAAGCCCTGCTACAAAACCGCCGAGCCCTGCTGCCAAAGCGCCAAGCCCTGCTAAGGAGAATATCAATCCATCAAACCCTGCCAGGGATGATGACGTTGTTGTTACTAGAACGACATATACCGCCCCAGGCAATCCAGTTGCTTTATCCAAGCATACCGCCAAGGATGAATTTGTGTTTATGAATAAGGGGAAGAGCAAAACTGATTTGTCAGACTATGCTGACTTATCTGCCCAAGCCTTCATTCCGGCTTCTTAAACCGTCTCTTCACCAGCTGAGACTATGAGGCCGGTTTGGTAAATTTGATGAAGGAGCGCTATGAGGTAAACTGTTGGATCCTTTACTCTATACCTTCATTGCATTGTAGCCCCCAAGGGCCGGTTTACCTTTAGAAAGTTAAACCGGGACTTTGCATATTTCAGACTGTACTTTGTTGATTTCCCTTGTGTATTTTTGATCAAACACACATTAGCCCCCAAGTGCCATGATTAAAACTTGTATTAATCCGTGGGACTTCAATAATAAGTAGAAAAAGTAATCCTCATTAGCCCCCAAGTGCCATGTGTATAACTGGTTATATGTGATGTCTACTACACAACCTTCTTCTTGTAGACGTTGTTGGGCCTGCAAGTGCACGGGTTTGTAGGACAGTAGCAAATTTCCCTCAAGTGGATGACCTAAGGTTTATCAATCCGTAGGAGGCGTAGGATGAAGATGGTCTCTCTCAAACAACCCTGCAACCAAATAACAAAGAGTCTCTTGTGTCCCCAACACACCCAATACAATGGTAAATTTTATAGGTGCACTAGTTCGGCGAAGAGATGAAGATAAACATGCAAAATAGATAGTAGATAAAGGTATTTGTAATCTGAAATTATAAAAACAGCAAGGTAGCAAGCGATAAAAGTGAGCGTAAACGATATTTCAATGATAGGAAACAAGGCCTAGGGTTCATACTTTCGCTAGTGCAAGTTCTCTCAACAATAATAACATAGATAGATCATATAACAAGCCCTCAACATGCAACAAAGAGTCACTCCAAAGCCACTAATAGCGGAGAACAAACATAGAGATTATGGTAGGGTACGAAACCACCTCAAAGTTATCCTTTCTGTTCTACCTATTCAAGAGTTCGTAGTAAAATAACATAAATCTATTCTTTCCGCTCAATCCATCATAGATTTCATACTAGAATAACACCTTAAGACACAAATCAACCAAAACCCTAATGTCACCTATATACTCCATTGTCACCTCAAGTATCCGTGGGCATGATTATACGATATGCGTCACACAATCTCAGATTCATCCAACCAACATAAAAGTACTTCAAAGAGTGCCCCAAAGCTACTACCGGAGAGTCAAGAACGTGTGCCAACCCCTATGCATAGGTTCATGGGTAGAACCCGCAAGTTGGTCACCAAAACATACATCAAGTGGCACATGATATCCCATTGTCACCATAGATAATCACGGCAAGACATACATCAAGTGTCCTCATAAAGACTCAATCCGATAAGATAACTTCAAAGGGGAAACTCAATTCATCACAAGAGAGTAGAGGAGGAGAAACATCATAAGATCCAACTACAATAGCAAAGCTCGGGATACATCAAGATCATGCCATAGAGGGAACACGAGAGAGAACACGAGAGAGAGAGAGATCAAACACATAGCTACTGGTACATACCCTCAGCCTCGAGGGTGAACTACTCCCTCCTCGTCATGGATAGCGCCGGGATGATGAAGATGGCCACCGGTGATGGGATCCCCCTCCGGCAGGGTGCCGGAACAGGGTCCCGATTGGTTTTTGGTGGCTACAGAGGCTTGCGGCGGTGGAACTCCCGATCTAGGTTCTGTTCTGGAAGTTTTTGGGTACATAGATATATATGGGTGCAGGAAGTACGTCGATGGAGCTACGGGGGTCCCACGAGGCAGGGGGGCGCGCCTAGGGGGGCACCCTCGTGAGCACCTCCCGTATCTCCTGACGTGTACTCCAAGTCCATCGGGTGGCTTTCCTTCCAAAAATAACTTCTCCAGTTGATTTCGTTCCGTTTTGACTCCGTCTGATATTCCTCTTCCTCGAAACACTGAAATAGGCATAAAACAACAAATTTGGGCTGGGCCTTTGGTTAATAGGTTAGTCCCAAAAATAATATAAAAGAGGATAATAAAGTCCAATATTGCCTAAAACAGTAAACAAAGTAGCATGGAGTAATCAAGAATTATAGATACGTTGGAGACGTATCAAGCATCCCCAAGCTTAATTCCTGCTCGTCCTCGAGTAGGTAAATGATAAAAAAGAATTTTTGATGCGGAGTGATACTTTGGCATAATTTCAATGTAAATCTTCTTAATTGTGACATGAATATTCAGATCCGAAAGATTCAAGACAAAAGTTCATATTAACATAAAAGTAATAATACTTCAAGCATACTAATCAAAGCAATTATGTCTTCTCAAAATAGCATGGTTAAAGAAAGTTATCCCTACAAAATCATATAGTCTGGATATGCTCTATTTTCATCACACAAAGTATTTAATCATGCACAACCCCGATGACGAGCCAAGCAATTGTTTCATACTTCAGTAATCTCAAACCTTTTCAACTTTCACGCAATACATGAGCGTGAGCCATGTACATAGCACTATAGGTGGAATAGAATGGTGGTTGTGGAGAAGACAAAAAGGAGAAGATAGTCTCACATCAACTAGGCGTATCAACGGGCTATGGAGATGCCCATCAATAGATATCAATGTGAGTGAGTAGGGATTGCCATGCAACGGATGCACTAGAGCTATAAGTATATGAAAGCTCAACAAAAGAAACTAAGTGGGTGTGCATCCAACATGCTTGTGCACGAAGACCTAGGGCACTTTTGAGGAAGCCCATCATTGGAATATACAAGCCAAGTTCTATAATGAAAAATTCCCACTAGTATATGAAAGTGACAACATATGAGACTCTCTATCATGAAGATCATGGTGCTTATTTCTAAGCACAAGTGTGTAAAAAGGATAGTAGCATTGTCCCTTCTCTCTTTTTCTCTCATTTATTTATTTATTTATTTGGCCTTTTTTTATGGCCACTCCCTTTTTTTAATTTGGGCCTTTTCCCTTTTTTTTGGCCACTCTTTTTTTTTCGTCCGGAGTCTCATCCCAACTTATGGGGGAATCATAGTCTCCATCATCCTTTCCTCACTGGGACAATGCTCTAATAATGATGATCATCACACTTTTATTTTTCTTACAACTCAACAATTACAACTCGATACTTAGAACAAAATATGACTCTATATGAATGCCTCCGGCGGTGTACCGGGATATGCAATGAATCAAGAGTGACATGTATGAAAGAATTATGAATGGTGGCTTTGCCACAAATACAATGTCAACTACATGTTCATGCAAAAAGCAATATGAAAAAGTAATGTGTGTCATATGAACGGAATGGTGGAGAGTTGCATGGCAATATATCTCAGAATGGCTATGGAAATGCCATGATAGGTAGGTATGGTGGCTGTTTCGAGGAAGGTATATGGTGGGTGTATGATACCGGCGAAAATTGCGCGGTATTAGAGAGGCTAGCAATGGAGGAAGGGTGAGAGTGCGTATAATCCATGGACTCAACATTAATCAAAAGAACTCATGCACTTATTGCAAAAATTTAGAAGTCATCAAAAACCAAAGCATAAACGCATACTCCTAGGGGGATAGATTGGTAGGAAAAGACCATCGCTCGTCCCCGACTGCCACTCATAAGGAAGACAATCAATAAATAAAATTGTGCTCCGACTTCATCACAAAGCGGTTCACCATACGTGCATGCTACGGGAATCACAAACTTCAACACAAGCATTATTTAAATTCATAATCACCCCAACTAGCATTGCTTTAATATTATCACCTCCATATCTCAAAACAATTATCAAGCATCAAACTTATCTTAGTATTCAACGCACTCAAAAGAAAGTTTCACATATCTTGAATACCAAGTATATTATCTTTAATCAAATTACCATGCTATTAACAACTCTCAAAATAATCTAAGTGAAGCATGAGAGTTCAATAGTTTCTTTAAAACAAATCCACCACCGTGCTCTAAAAGATATAAGTGAAGCACTAGAGCAAAAATTATCAAGCTCAAAAGATATAAGTGAAGCACAATGAGCAAAACTATCAAGCTCAAAAGATATAAGTGAAGCACAATGAGCAAAACTATCAAGCTCAAAAGATATAAGTGAAGCACAATGAGTATTCTAGCAAATTCTAATTTGTGTAAGGCACTCTCTCATTAAAGGATTTCAGATCTTGATACTTCATTCAAACATCAAGCAAAGCTAAAGGAAACTACAATGTAAGGATATCACAACTCATGTGAAGAAGCAAAAACTTAGGCTCAACCGATACTAACCGATAGTTGTTGAAGAAGAAAGGTGGGATGCCTACCGGGGCATCCCCAAGCTTAGATGCTTGAGAATTCTTGAAATATTATCTTGGGGTGCCTTGGGCATCCCCAAGCTTGCAATTTTGTGTCTTCTTAATTCCTCTCATATCATGGTTTCTCTTCTTTTTATCAAAAGCTTCATTCACAACAAACTCAACAAAAACTCGTGAGATAGGTTAGTATAAACCAATGCAAAACCTTATCATTTTCTACTGTAACAAATCACTAACATTCTTATTCAACATTGGATACTAAATGCCTCTGTATATTTAATACTCCTATCCTCAAATAGAATCATTAAACAAGCAAACAATGCAAACATAACAGCAATCTGCCAAAACAGTACAGTCTGTAAAGAATGCAAGAGTATCAATACTTCCCTGACTCCAAAAATTATAAACTAAAATTCCCACTGTAATAAATTTATCAGATCTTAATATGCAAAAAGATTCAACGTTAGACCATGCTCTGAATTTTCTAGGGAATTTTTGCAACAGCGGTAAACTTTCTGTTTTCAAACAGCAACATGTATACAAGCAAAATAAGCATGGCAAAGGCTATCCTTGACTTTTTTATTGAAACTAAATATGTAAAACATTATTATATATAAAAGCTTGCAAAAACTAACAAAATAAAATGACGCTCCAAGCAAAACACATATCATGTGGTGAATAAAAATATAGCTCCAAGTAAAGTTACCGATGAACGAAGACGAAAGAGGGGATGCCTTCTGGGGCATCCCCAAGCTTAGTTGCTTGGTTGTCCTTGAATTTTACCTTGGGGTGCCTTGGGCATCCCCAAGCTTAGGCTCTTTCCACTCCTTATTCCATAGTCCATCGAATCTTCACCCAAAACTTGAAAACTTCAACCACACAAAACTCAAAACAAAACTCGTAAGCTCCGTTAGTATAAGAAAATAAATCACCACTTAGGTACTGTAATGAACTCATTATAAATTCATATTGGTGTAATATCTACTGTATTCTAACTTATCTATGGTTCATACCACTTAATAGTAGCCATAGATGCATCAAAATAAGCAAACATCACATAGAAAACAGAATCTGTAAAAAACAGAACCGTTTGTAGTAATCTGTATACAACGTATACTTATGGAACACCAAAAATTATTAAATAAATTGTTGGACCTCAGAAATTTGTCTATTAATCATCTGCAAAAAGAATCAACCTAAAAGCACTCTCCAGTAAAAAATGGCAGCTAATCTCGTGAGCGCTAAAGTTTCTGTTTTTCACAGCAAGATCATATAAACTTCACCCAAGTCTTCCCAAAGGTTCTACTTGGCACTTTATTGAAACAAAAGCTATAAAACATGATTAATACGGTAGAACAATCATGTGGACACACAAAAACAGTAAGGATAAATATTGGGTTGTCTCTCAACAAGAGCTTTTCTTTAATGCCTTTCTAGCTAGGCATGATGATGACAATGATGCTCACATAAAAGATAAGAATTGAAACATAACTGGAGCATCATGAAGAATATGACTAGCACATTTAAGTCTAACCCACTTCCTATGCATAGGGATTTTGTGAGCAAACAACTTAGGAGAACAATAATCAACTTGCATAGGAAGGTAAAACAAGCATAACTTCAAGATTTTAAGCACGTAGAAAGAAACTAGATATTATTGCAATTCCTACAAGCATATGTTCCTCTCTCATAATAATTTTCAGTAGCATCATGAATGAATTCAACAATATAACCAGAACCTAAAGCATTATTTTCATGATCTACTTGCATAGAAAATTTACTACTCTCAACATAAGCAAATTTCTTCTCATGAATAGTAGTGGGAGCAAACTCAACAAAATAACTATCATGTGATTGATAATTAAGATCAAGATGACACGTTTCATGGTTATCATTATTCTTTAAAGCATACGTGTCATCACAATAATCATCATAGATAGGAGGCATACTTTCATCATAGTAAATTTTCTCATCAAATCTTGGGGGACAAAAAATATCATCTCCATCAAACATAGCTTCCCCAAGCTTGTGGCTTTGCATATCATTAGCATCATGGATATTCAAGGAATTCATACTAACATCATTGCAATCATGCTCATCATTCACATATTTCATGCCAAGAATTCTATGTAATTCCTCTTCTAGTACTTGAGCACAATTTTCCTTTCCATCATACTCACGAAATATATTAAAAAGGTGAAGCGTATGAGACAAACTCAACTCCATTTTTTTGAGTTTTCTAAAATAAACTAGACTAATGCTAAAACAAGAAACAAAAAGATTCGATTGCAAGATCTAAAGATATACCTTCAAGCATTCACCTCGCCAGAAAAGAGCTTAGTGACGGAGTGTGAGTACCGTTTACCTAGCCTCCCCAGCAATGGCGCCAGAAAAGAGCTTGATGTATACTACACAACCTTCTTCTTGTAGACGTTGTTGGGCCTGCAAGTGCACATGTTTGTAGGACAGTAGCAAATTTCCCTCAAGTGGATGACCTAAGGTTTATCAATCCATAGGAGGCGTAGGATGAAGATGGTCTCTCTCAAACAACCCTGCAACCAAATAACAAAGAGTCTCTTGTGTCCCCAACACACCCAATACAATGGTAAATTGTATAGGTGCACTAGTTCGACGAAGAGATGAAGGTACAAGTGCAAAATAGATAGTAGATAAAGGTATTTGTAATCTGAAATTATAAAAACAGCAAGGTAGCGAGCGATAAAAGTGAGCATAAACGATATTGCAATGATAGGAAACAAGGCCTAGGGTTCATACTTTCGCTAGTGCAAGTTCTCTCAACAATAATAACATAGATAGATCATATAACAAGCCCTCAACATGCAACAAAGAGTCACTCCAAAGCCACTAATAGCGGAGAACAAACATAGAGATTATGGTAGGGTACGAAACCACCTCAAAGTTATCCTTTCTGTTCTACCTATTCAAGAGTTCGTAGTAAAATAACATAAAGCTATACTTTCCGCTCAATCCATCATAGAGTTCATACTAGAATAACACCTTAAGACACAAATCAACCAAAACCCTAATGTCACCTAGATACTCCATTGTCACCTCAAGTATCCATGGGCATGATTATACGATATGCGTCACACAATCTCAGATTCATCCAACCAACATAAAAGTACTTCATAGAGTGCCCCAAAGCTACCACTGGAGAGTCAAGAACGTGTGCCAACCCCTATGCATAGGTTCATGGGTAGAACCCGCAAGTTGGTTACCAAAACATACATCAAGTGGCACATGATATCCCATTGTCACCACAGATAATCACGGCAAGACATACATCAAGTGTTCTCATAAAGACTCAATCCGATAAGATAACTTCAAAGGGGAAACTCAATTCATCAAAAGAGAGTAGAGGGGGAGAAACATCATAAGATCCAACTACAATAGCAAAGCTCGGGATACATCAAGATCATGCCATAGAGGGAACACGAGAGAGAACACGAGAGAGAGAGATCAAACACATAGCTACTGGTACATACCCTCAGCCTCGAGGGTGAACTACTCCCTCCTCGTCATGGATAGCGCCGGGATGATGAAGATGGCCACCGGTGATTGGATCCCCCTCCGGCATGGTGCCGGAACAGGGTTCTGATTGGTTTCTGGTGGCTACAGAGGCTTGCGGCAGCGGAACTCCCGATCTAGGTTCTGTTCTGGAAGTTTTTGGGTACGTAGGTATATATGGGTGCAGGAAGTACGTCGGTGGAGCTACGGGGGTCCCACGAGGCAGGGGGGCGCGCCCAGGGTGGGCGCCCCCACCCTTGTGAGCACCTCCTGTATCTCCTGACGTGCACTCCAAGTCCATCGGGTGGCTTTCCTTCCAAAAATAACTTCTCCAGTTGATTTCGTTCCGTTTTGACTCCGTCTGATATTCCTTTTCCTCGAAACACTGAAATAGGCATAAAACAACAAATCTGGGCTGGGCCTCCGGTTAATTGGTTAGTCCCAAAAATAATATAAAAGTGGATAATAAAGCCCAATATTGCCTAAAAGTAAACAAAGTAGCATGGAGTAATCAAAAATTATAGATACGTTGGAGACGTATCAATATGCTTGGAACTTTCAAAAGGGTATGGATATGCTCTTCTCACTGTTGCAGAGTGAGATAAATCAACAAGCCTCTCAGATCGCTGATCTTCAAGAAAATTTGAAATCCCAACAAGCAGAAACCACCAAGGCCAGGGATGAATTGAAAACCGCCTTAACCACCATGGAGCAGCTCAAAGAGTGGTTCAAATCTGAGCGGACCAACTGGGATACCGAAAAGGCTGGGTTGCTGAAGCGGGCGGAAGACGCTGAAGCAGCTCTTAAACCGGTGATGGAAGAGCTTACTGGATTAAAGCGCCAAATTGATGCCATGACTTCTGCAATATTTGGTAAGTACCGTTTGCCAATGCCTTATGAATATTCCGCTTTGAAATTTGCCGGTTTAACTCGAAATCCTTAAACCGCTGTAGGTGGCCGCATTGCTCAGCTGGGCTCTGATATGCGGAGGAAGCTCAAGGCCGCCTATACGCTGATTGAACAGTTGTATACCGGTGCCCAACGGGTTATCTGCGCAACTTCTTATGACAATGTAGCCCCAACATCGATCAAGGACACTCTGGCTAAGTTATCTATGACACCAGCTCAGATAGAAGAGGTGAAGCGATCCGCCACCAGGGCTGGCGCTTTGTTAGCACTGACCCAAGCCAAGGCATGGATAGCTGACCTTGATCCGTTCGATATTGCCAAGGGTTTTCCTAGTGAACAGGAAAATGGGGCAGTGTTTGACAATGACACCCTCAAACGTGTGACAAGGGAGATGCGTCCTCTGGCGAGTCAACTGGCTGAAGAAGCAAACTTGATGGTTCATCGGTCTTTCTATGATGCTGACAACAAATGGGTTGAGGCTGTCATTCCGGAAGTGCAAAACCTTATTCCGCCAATCCGTAAGCATACTTACGCCCCTGACGTTGACCCGACTGATCTTATAAGTGAAGAGGCTATCTTTCAGGCCTTAACCTGGATTGACTGGACCACCGCTAACTTCCAACCACTAGGTGAAGATGAGGAGGTTGAACCGACAACAGATGATCCATCTACTTCACGTCAACATGGCGATGATGCTTGATCCGGCAATCCAGTTGACTTTGCACAAAACTGTCCGGTTTAAGACAATTCCATATTTTGGGCTGTTTAAGCGCCTTGTAATAGGGTAGCAAAAATACTTTGATCCGTTGCCATCGTGCAGTGGGAAATACTTTATGTATTCCGTCACAAAAATTTCAATGTTGGCTCATATATCATAAGATGCAATCCCTATGTCTGCATAAAAAGAATTGTCCTGGCGGTTTACCGCCGTACGGGTCATAATGCCCAAGGTAAAGCCTGTTTGATAACCAAACTTTACGAAATATAAAATAACTCATACCTGTGATGTGATATATCATGTTAGTTGCTTTACCAATTTTGACTGTAATAAGGGTGAAGACCCAAATCTTGAATTTTTGTACAATTTCACCTTGTACTGATGGTGTATAAGAAGTCATGCCGGGTTACAATGAACACCAGATAATCAAAACTGGCGACAAGTAGTCAAAGCCAGGGCGGGTTAATACACTCCGGTTTAATAATAAGGTTCGTCAACTTTTAGTTGAGATCCAAGCCAGGTTAACTAACACCGGGTTAATGTGATGACTGAAAAGCCATACCAGATCGAAGATGCCGGTTTAACACAAAAATCAGCAAAAAGAAAAATAGTGACAAGAACAAATAAAACCGCGTAGTCGAGGCTTTTCAAGGGCTGCCAGGCCCAAATTCGAGGCTTTTCATGGGCTGCCAAGCCGCTGAGTTAAACCATTTGACAAAGCCTTTTAAGATGGGCCTCCAACTAACCAATCACCGTTTTAACTTTGACAAGTTCAGGGTCTCAATGAGAGTAACTGTCAAACGTTCAGACGGTCATGCCAGGATTACCTGGATAGGAGTGGCTTACTTGATGAAGGCAGGTTAACCCGGGGTTTTAGGTAAATATACCAGGCTTCCAAGCCGTGGGTCGATACCCAGCTACAAGGGTCCATTCAAACTCCTTGGTATTTGACACAAGGAGCCCCCAAGTAACATGATGAGCTGTGCTCATTAGGTGCCTATGTTTGAGCTGTGCATAGCATCCAGACTCTCTTTGGCCCTTTGGGTGTGAAGCTCCTGAGCTATATTGTGGCATGATAGCCGGTTTAATAGGTAGCACTCCGCTTTGTCAGCTGAAGCCCCCATGCAACTCAAAGGATATTTGAGAAAAAACAGCAGAGGCCCTGCTTATAGCAAGGATGCCGATTTATTGTATTGATCATAATATATACATTGTCGAAATATGTACATAAGAAAAGCCTATGGCTCAAGTATAGTAAGGCCGTAGGAGAGCTATGTTCCACGGCCTCCGGGTCTCCTCCTCAGAAGTGCGTGAGTTGTCTCGAATGTCAATGAGGTAGTATGATCCGTTGTGCAGATTTTTGCTGACCACAAAGGGTCCTTCCCAAGGTGGGGATAACTTGTGCATGTCGGTCTGATCCTGGATGAGCCGGAGCACCAAATCGCCTTCTTGAAAGGTTCTTGTCCTAACCCGACGGCTATGATAATGCCGTAGCTCTTGCTGGTAAACCGCCGAATGGGCTAAAGCCATATCACGTTTTTCATCTAACAGGTCCAACGCCTCCTGGTGTGCTTGCTCATTGTCCGCTTCAACATAATTAGCAACCCGGGGCAAATCGTGACGAATATCGCTTGGTAGGACCACCTTTGCCCCGTACACCATGAAGAAAGGCGTGTAACCCGTTGATCTGTTGGGAGTGGTGTTGATGCTCCATATCACAGAAGGCAATTCTTCCACCCAACAACCCGACGTCCGCTTTAAAGGAACCATAAGCCGGGGTTTAATACCCTTCAAGATCTCTTGATTAGCTCTCTCTGCTTGACCATTGGTCTGAGGGTGGGCCACAGATGCTAAGTCAAGCCAGATGTGTTCTCTCTGACAAAAATCTTCCATCTCACCTTTAGAGAGGTTTGTGCCATTATCCGTGATGATGTTGTGTGGAAAGCCAAAGCCAAAGATAATATTTTTGAGAAATTGAACCGCCGTAGCCGCATCACACTTGCTGACAGGCTCCGCTTCAAGCCACTTGGTAAACTTGTCAACCGCCACCAGCAGGTGGGTCTTCTTATCCTTGGAGCATTTAAAGGGTCCCACCATGTCAAGCCCCCAGGTGGCAAACGGCCAAGTGATGGGAATCATCCTTAATTCTTGAGCCGGAACATGAGCCCTGCGTGAAAACTTTTGACAAGCATCACATCACTTTACCAGATCCTCCGCATCAGCATGAGCTGTCAACCAGTAGAACCCATGACGGAAAGCTTTTGCAACCAAGGACTTTGAACCGGCATGATGACCACAATCCCCTTCATGAATTTCCCATAGGATCTCTTGGCCTTCTTCCGGGGAAACACAACGCTGCAGTGGTGTAACTCGCCATTGTGAATAACCATGGACTTGGACCGCCGAACTATCTACCGAGCCAGGACTTCATCATCTGGTAACTCGCCTCTGTTCATATACGCCAGATATGGAACTGTCCAGTCTGGCACAACGTGTAAAGCGGCCACTAATTGAGCCTCTGGATCAGGAACAACCAAATCCTCCTCTGTAGGCAACTTAACAGACGGGTTATGCAAAATATCTAGAAAGGTATTGGGGGGTACCGGTTTATGCTGAGATCCAAGCCGGCTTAAAGCGTCTGCTGCTTCATTTTGGCTCCGGTCGATATGCTCAACCTGATACCCTTTGAAGTAACCCGCCACAATATCCACCTCACGTCTGTCAGCCGCCATGAGTGGATCCTTAGAATCCCAAGTACCAGAAACTTGCTGAGCCACCAGATCAGAGTCTCCAAAACACCGCACCCGGCTTAAGTTCATCTCCTTGGCCACGCGGAGCCCATGGAGCAGAGCCTCGTACTCAGCTGCATTGTTAGTACAGGGGAACATTAAACAGAGGACGTAACAAATTTTATCACCTCGAGGGGAAGTAAGAACAACGCCAGCCCCCGAGCCCTCCAATTGCCTGGACCCATCAAAGTGAATAGTCCAGTATGTATTATCCGGTTTGTCCTCTGGCGCCTGCAACTCAGTCCAATCGTTGATGAAGTCCACACGTGCTTGAGACTTTATAGCTGTTCGAGGCACATACTTCAGACCATGTGGACCAAGTTCAATTGCCCATTTTGCAACCCGGCCAGTTGCCTCCCTGTTCTGAATTATATCACCCAATGGAGCTGAACTGACCACTGTAATGGGATGGCCTTGGAAGTATTGCTTGAGCTTACGGCTTGCCATAAAGACCCCATATACAAGTTTCTGCCAATGCGGATATCGCTGCTTTGACTCAATAAGCACCTCACTGATATAGTAAACCGGCCGTTGAACTGGGTACTCCTTACCAGCCTCCTTGCGCTCCACCACAATTGCCACACTGACAGCACGGGCATTAGCAGCCACGTACAACAATAAGGTCTCCTTGTCAACCGGAGCAGCAAGGACTGGCGGTTCAGCCAACTGTCACTTCAAGTCTTCAAATGCCGCATTAGCCGCATCACTCCAGACAAAGGTGTCTGTTTTCTTCAACATCTGATACAGTGGGATCGCCTTCTCTCCCAAACGGCTGATAAACCGGCTTAGTGCTGCAATCCAACCTGCTAAACGTTGAACATCATTGATGCATGCCAGTTTAGCCAAAGATGTAATCGCTTGGATCTTCTCCGGATTAGCCTCAATCCCCCTATTGGACACCAGAAAGCCTAGAAGCTTGCCTGCCGGAACACCGAAGACACATTTGTCCGGATTGAGCATCATCTGGTAGACCCGTAGATTGTCAAAGGTCTCCTTGAGATCATCTATTAATGTCTCCTTCTTCCTAGACTTTACTACAATGTCATCAACATAGGCATGAACATTGCGCCCAATCTGAGTATGAAGACAATTCTGCACACAGCGTTGATAAGTCACCTGGGCACTCTTGAGCCCAAAGGGCATAGAAACATAACAGAAGGCTCCAAAAGGAGTGATGAAGGCGGTCTTTTCCTGGTACTTAACTGCCATCTTGATCTGATGATAGCCTGAATAAGCGTCCAAGAAACTCAAACGCTCACAACCCGCCGTTGCATCAATGATCTGATCAATACGCGGGAGAGCAAAAGGATCGGACGGACAAGCTTTGTTCAAATATGTGTAGTCCACACACATACACCAAGTGTCGTTTTTCTTAAGAACAAGCACCGGATTTGCCAACCACTCAGGGTGGAATACTTCAACGATAAACCCAGCAGCCAACAGCCGAGCTACTTCTTCACCAATTGCCTTGTGTCTTTCCTCGTTAAAACGACGAAGAAACTGCTTGACTGGTTTAAACTTGGGATCAATATTGAGAGTGTGCTCAGCGAGTTCCCTCGGTACACCTGGCATGTCAGAAGGTTTCCATGCAAAGATGTCCCGGTTCTCACGGATGAACTCGATGAGCGCGCTTTCCTATTTCGGATCCAGATTTGTGCTGATGCTAAACTGCTTAGATGAATCGCCAGGAACAAAGTCAACAATTTAGTCTCATCAGTCGGTTTGAAATGTAGGGTCGGGTCATGCTCAGTGGTAGGCTTCTTCAGAGGGGTCATGTCTGCCGGATCAAAATTTTCCTTATAAAACTTTAGCTCCTCTGTAGCACAAACCGACTCAGCATAGGCCGCATCACCTTCTTCACAGTCCAAAGCGATTTTGCGACTTCCTTGAACCGTAATGGTCCCTTTATGACCCGACATCTTTAGCTGCAAGTAAATATAATAAGGCCTCGCCATGAACTTTTCATAAGCCGGTCGCCCAAACAGTGCGTGGTACAGGCTCTGGATCCTTCCACCTCAAAGGTCAATGTCTCAGACCGGGAATCATGTTCATCACCAAACACAACTTCCAAAGCGATCTTACCAACAGGATACGCTGATTTACCTGGTACCACACCATGAAAAACAGTATTGGACGGTTTAAGACTCTTGTCTGTCAACCCCATGCGACGGAAGGTCCCATAATATAGAATGTTGATACTGCTCCCTCCATCCATGAGTACCTTGGTGAACTTATAACCTCCCACCTGAGGTGCCACCACCAATGCCAGGTGACCCGGATTGTCAACCCGGGGCGGATGATCCTCTCTGCTCCATACAACAGGTTGCTCGGACCACCGCAGGTAACGTGGTACTGCCGGTTCAACAGCATTAACTGCCCTCTTGTGAAGCTTCTGATCACGCTTGCACAAACTAGTGGTGAACACATGATACTACCCACCATTCAACTGCTTTGGGTGACTCTGGTAACCCGACTGCTGCTGATTTCCTTGATTACTCTGCTGGTTATTACCACCTTGGTTGTTCTGGTTGCCCTGATTATTCTGAAATCCAGAGCTTGAACCGCCGCCTCCATGAAAACCTGGACCTGAACCGCCTGATGGATCCTGATCATACCGGAAAAGATCAGAGTTTTTGAACTCCTTCATAATGTGACAATCTTTCCAGAGATGCGTCGCAACAACCTCCTTGGTCCCATGTTTTGGGCAGGGATGATTCAACAAATGCTCCAGATTCATTCCGCCGCCGTGCTGGGGAGGTTTACCCTTATGACGCTGCACATTAGCGTTAGCTACAAAATCTGAATCCGCTTTACGCTTACCGTTATTCCCATGGCCTCCTTGGTTGTGGTGCTGTCCCTTCGCACCGCCGTTCTTCTTTCCCTTCTCCGGTTTCTCCTCATCAAAATCGGGATCCTTGGTATTATCAGAATCGGCATACTTGACCAAGGCGGCCATAAGGGTGCCCATGTCGTTGCAGTGACGCTTGAGCCGTCCCAACTTCATCTTCAGTGACTTAAACTGGCAATTACGCTCCAAGGTGATGATTGCCGAGCCAGCATTAATACAGTCCGATGAATGCAAGACTTCTGAAACCCGGCGCACCCAATGAGTTGTTGACTCGTTCTCCCCTTGCACACAGGCATCGAGATCCACAATGGACATAGGCTGCTTACATGTGTCCTTGAAATTGGCTATAAACCGGGCCTTCAACTGGTCCCATGACTCGATGGAGTTAGGTGGTAAATTTTTCAACCAAGTGTGGGCTGTCCCCACCAACATCATCGTGAAGTACTTTGCACAAGCTGCTTCATCAACGTCCAGCATCTCCATCGCCATCTCATAACTTTCTACCCACGCCTCGGGTGGCTGATCAGCGGTGTAATTCGGCACCTTACGTGGGCCTTTGAAGTCCTTAGGCAATCGCACATTACGGAGAACCATAATAAGGCACGACACTCCCCACGAGCTGAAAGCAACTCCAACGCCTCAGTCTACTGACGCTGCTGGCTGAACCGGGGCGGGTTGGTATCGCCCCGTATGTTGTGCTGCTAAAGCGGCCTCCCGTCGTGCTCTGCCATTATCCACCACGTCCTGAGCGTTCATATCACCATGCACTGAATTAGGCCCTTGAGGGACAATGCGGTGCCGCGCACTGCTAGATACCTCCGGTTCATCTATGTGCCTGCTATAGCTTTTTCTCGGTCGTGGAGTTGAGTGAACCCTGTCTCGGCTATATGAGTAAGCTTGCTGCTGTGTCAAAGCTATTTGAAGAAGATCCCTGGCCCACTGTGTCTCAACCACTGCCGGTGATTCACCTTCAATCGGAATAGCATCCAACCGGGATGCTGTTGCTATCATATTGTCCAATGGGGTAGAAAATTGACCCGCCGGCGGTGTGGTATACCGCGGTGGGTTGTCCGTACGCTGAGGTGGACCCATCACCTGAGATTGATCCGGCGCCCCGGTCCTTGGATCGGTATTCCGGTTTACTGCTGGCGGGTTACTAGTTCCTGCACCTGGCGTTCCAAAGAGATTCATTGCATTGTAATCCGCCGGCAAGCGAGATTGATGTTTCCTTCTGTATACTTGATTTAAAGCGTTCTGATCCATCAAAAGCCAATAATTCTCAGCTTGAATCCTTTGCGCCTGGGCATCTAAAGCGGCCCGTTCCTCCACCATCCTGGTTTCTTCAGCTGCTAAGTCTGCTTTGGCTTGCGTTATCTGATCTTTTAGACTCGCAATGTCCGCATTGTGATAATCCTGCATCGCTGGTGTAACTGCTGTGGTCAACAAGGCCGCCCAGGCATCCATCAAACCGTAGAGAACTTGAGCCGGCCGGCGCGCGGAGCCTCCTGCCCCTGCTACTGGTCCAGACGCCGCCGCAGTAGAGTTTTGCAAGGTTGGCTGTGTTCCAGCCATGAAGATTCCAACGTGGTTCGGCGTTTCCAGGAATTCCGAAATACTGGTGCCATCGGAATACCCCTCAAACACGCCATCCTGAACTTGGTACAAGGATTCAGTTTCACCAGATGATTCACCGTCGGAATAAGCGACTGTGTCACCCTCAGACACCGGTTCAGATCCGATCCCTTGGACACATCCCACGAACACACGCTTCATGGGAGGCTGAATCTGGGCGGGACTTGCATGCTGAGCCGTTTCGACGAGGTCGGTCAGATGTCTGGCTCAGGGCCCGGTTCGCCGATCTTGTCGATGAAGACGTGAATTCCGCCGAAGGGGACCCGGTACCCATACTCGATTGAGCCGGCCTCGGGGCCCCAGCCTGCATCATTGATGTAGAGCTTGCCGCGACGACTCTTGGTCATTCGGCCCACCACGTATCCTTTGAGTCCTTCGAAGCTGCCCTTCAAGAACTCGAAACCATCGTGCGATAGCCCCACGGTGGGCGCCAACTGTCGTGGAAATATCACATCAGATGTCCTCGTGTAAGGACTTAGTCGTGGAGCCATCGCGATGGGTTAGCTTAAAGGGGTTAAACCGGACAAAGGACACGAGGTATTTTATACTAGTTCGGCCCCTTCGATGAAGGTAAAGGCCTATGTATAGTTGTGATGGGATTATTGGGGTCTCGCTAACCAGGGAGCTAAACAAGCTATGCCTGGCTATCGAGTTGTGTTTCTTGTCCGTGAACCGCCGTCGGGTCGTCCCCTTATATACACGGGTTGACGCCCGACCGGTCTACAGAGTCCCGAGGCCGACTCATACAAGTGTTCGGCTTGGTCTCTCCCTTCCTTATCTTACAATACAAGTTACATGACTATGGCGGTTTACCAATATTGGCCCTAATCCGCCTTTGGGCTTCGGGCCTCTAAGTTTCATAGTAAAGCGCCATCTTCTAATCTTCGTGGGCTTCAATACAGTTGAGTGTAAACCGGCCCCTCCTGGGCGGTTTATATTCAATAGTTATATCCCCAACACCCGTTGACTAAGCCTCTTCCATGAGCAAAACATGATCAACACCAAGACTCCATGGATGTTAGATTCATTACAATGTAATCTAGATTATTGACTCTAGTGCAAGTGGGAGGCTGAAGGAAATATGCACTAGAAGCAATAATAAAGTTGTTATTTTATATTTCCTTATTCATGATAAATGTTTATTATTCATGCTAGAATTGTATTAACTGGAAACTTGATACATGTGTGAATACATAGACAAAACAACGTGTCCCTAGTATGCCTCTACTAGACTAGCTCGTTGATCAAAGATGGTTAAGTTTCCTAGCCATAGACATGAGTTGTCATTTGATAACGGGATCACATCATTAGTGGAATGATGTGATGGACAAGACCCATCTGTTAGCTTAGCATAATGATCGTTCAGTTTTATTGCTATTGCTTTCTTCGTGTCAAATATATATTCCTCCGACTATGAGATTATGCAACTCCCGGACAGTGGAGGAATGCCTTATGTGCTATCAAACGTCACAACATAACTGGGTGATTATAAAGATGCTCTACAAGTATCTCTGAAGGTGTTTGTTGGGTTGGCATAGATCGAGATTAGGATTTGTCACTCCAAGTATCAGAGAGGTATCTCTGGGCCCTCTCGGTAATGCACATCATATGAAGCCTTGCAAGCAATGTGACTAATGAATTAGTTACGGGATGATGCACTACGGAACATGTAAAGAGACTTGCCGGTAACAAGATTGAACTAGGTATGAAGATACCGACGATCGAATCTCGGGCAAGTAACATACCGATGACAAAGGGAATAACTATGTTGACATTGTAGTTCGACCGATAAAGATCTTTGTAGAATATGTGGGAACCAATATGAGCATCCAGGTTCCGCTATTGGTTATTGACCAAAAGGGTGTCTCTGTCATGTCTACATAGTTCTCAAACCCATAGGGTCCGCACGCTTAACGTTCGATGACGATTGGTATCATATGAGTTGTGTGTTTTGGTGACCTAAGGTTGTTCAGAGTCCCGAATGAGATCACGGACATGATGAGGAGTCTCGAAATGGTCGAGAGGTAAAGATTGATATATTGGAAGGTTACATTCAGACACCAAAATGGTTTCAGGTAGTTTTGGATGTTTTTCGGAGTACCGGGAGGTTACCGGAACCCCCCGGGGAATTGTTGGGCCAACATGGGCCATAGGAGAGAGGGGAGGCAGCCCACAAGAGGAGGCCGTGCCCCCCGCCCATGGGGAGTCTGAATTGGACTAGGGGAGGGGATACACCCCCTTTCCTTTTCCTCTTCCCTCTCCCTTCCTCCCCCCCCCTCCGGTTGAAGGAATAAAACAAGGGGGGGGGGGAATCCTACTTGGAGTGGAGTCCTAGTAGGACTCCCCCCTTGGCGCGCCCCCTTGGTGGTCGGCCTCCTCCTCTCCTCCTTTATATACGGGGGCGGGGGGCACCCCAAAGACACACCAATTGTTTAGCCGTGTGCGGTGCCCCTTCCACTGTTCACTCCTCCAGTCATATCATTGTAGTGCTTAGGCGAAGCCCTGCGCGGATCACTTCACCAACACCGTCATCACTCTGTCGTGCTGACGAAACTCATCGAATCCATCGACACTCTGCTGGATCAAGAGTTCGAGGGACGTCATCGAGCTGAACGTGTGTAGAGTGCAGTACGTTCGATACTTGATCGGTTGAGTCGAGAAGACGTTTGATTACATGAACCGCGTTAAGTTAACGCTTCCACTTTAAGTCTATGAGGGTACGTGGACACACTCTCCCCCTCTCGTTGCTATGCATATCCTAGATAGATCTTACGTGAGCGTAGGAATTTTTTTGAAATTGCATGCTACGTTTCCCAACAAGGGCATCCAGAGAGCGCTTCACTTTTACCGGATCTATTTTCTCCTTTGGAGGTGGACGTTTCGATGCAAGTTGGCATTTCACATCAGCAGTCACGATGTCCTTGTTTTCTTTGTCAGTCATCTCATATGGTAACTTGGCAGGAGCCTTCTTGACGCTTGGACCTGCTCTGGATTCCTTCCCTGTTGTATTGCTAGCCGCCGGAGCGGCGGCGGCTCTCTTCCACCGTTGCCGAGGCGACAGAGGAAGCAGAGTCCACTGATGCGGCGGCGGAGGAGGAGTCCTCTGACGCGGCGGAGACGGCTGAGGCAGTGGAGATAGAGCTGGACTATGAGGAGTCTGCTAAGGGGCCTCCTCCAACTGACTATGCTGAGGCGACGTCCAGTTTGGAAGCATGATGTTTTCCTTCATCCATAGAATGGCAGTCCTTAAGGCATCTACCAGATGAGTCTCCCCTTCACCTGTAGGGTACTCAAGGTCCAGCCCCTCGAATCCATTGGTAACTTCATCCACCCCGACAACAGCAAAGCCATCTGGAATCGGATTGCAATAGAAAGTTCCATCAGGTGTAGGAGGTAAGACATAGCCGACCGCCACCTTCAAGGTTAGGTTCATGCATTTCGGCATTAGCACACAATGTCGCTCTCCGTGATATCATCCACGGGGTAGCGAGTAGTCGTGATATCAGGCCCAACAAGCTCCATGGAAGCTACACTGCTTCTCCACTGAGATGGTGGGGTAGCTTCGTGGGCAGTATCCAATGAAGGATCTTCATGCCGCTGAGATGGTGGGCCGGTAGCTCGCTAGCTCTCAAGTTCCTCTACTTTCTTCTCAATTAACTCTAATATTTGTTCTACCTTCTGTAGCCTGTCTGCCTCTTTCTTCTTTCTCCCTCGGCTTCTATAACCAGTGTTGTCGGGAAACCCATGCTTCCACGAAACGAAGCCTGATGTGCCTCGTGTTCATCCAGGGTGTTCAAGATTCCCGAGGGCCTTTGACAGCTTGTCCGTCTCTCTGTCGGGATGGAACCTCCCTTCCCGCACTTCCTGGATTGCTTCCTGAATCTTTTTTACATGTGTTTAAAGTTGAGCTTTCATGAAAACACACTTCCCTATTTCTAGATCTAAAGTTCCCCCATGCCCGGAGAACCAACTCCTTGCCCGTTCAGGCCAGTTCAATGTCGCTGGTTGGACCTATAAGTGCATCTAGTGCCACCCCTAGTTAGTTTTGGAGTATTGACGACAAACCTGGTTGAGGGACTAATGTGTTTGTGAGAATTGCAGGATAACACAGGTAGTAGTCCCTCATTGATTCGGTGTACCTATTGGAGATGACCCCTAAAAATGTGTGAAGACATTGAAGACAATGGTGGCTGTGAAGCTATTCACGTTGAAGACTATGACATGAGAAGACATCGAATGAAGAATATGGAGCGCGAAGACTTAGTTGTTTCGTTGTTTCCTTTTCTTCTTTGTTGAGTCACAGGAACCACCGCACTGTTAAGTGGGGTCCAAGAGAACAAAGTCAGAGTGACTAATGTGATGCTCAACCAAATCCTATGTCTTCGAGCGAAGACAATGAGAGCAAATCTTATCCAAGAGTCGGATGAGTCAGCTTTACTTGTAGCCCAAGTCAAGCTGCCGCGTGTGTTTGAAATCTGACCGTTGGGACACGTGTTAGTTCCTTAGTGACCTAGGTTCATTTCGGACATATCAGGTCGGGTTGCCCAGTGGCTATAAATAGCCCACCCCCTACACCATAAATTGGTGGCTGCTCAGAATAAGTGCATGGCTTTTGTCGTTTGAGAGCAACCCACATCCGAAGCATTTGAGAGAGAATCCTTGCGAGGACAAAGCCCAAACCACCCAGAGCCCAAAGAGTGTTTGGCATCACTGAAGTCTTTCTGTCCCCGTGATCTGAAGACTTGTTACACTTGAGGACTATGAATCCTCCAGCCGGTTAGGCGTCACATTCTGAGCATCCAAGAGTCATTGTGGATTTCCGGTGAACAAAGTCTATGAAGGTTTGGAAGTATACCATGAAGACTTACCAGAGTGATTGGGCGAGGGCTAGGTGTCCTTAGCTCAAGGGGAATAAGGTGAAGACGCGGTCTTCTGAGTTGAATCTCAGCCTCCCTAACCAGACGTACAGTTGTCACAACAACTGGAACTGGTCGAATAAATCTCTGTCCTCTCCAAGCTACTGGTTCTATCTATCACTTCTCTTTACTTACAGTTTGTCTTCGTGAAGTCATTGCCTGCTTGCATGATCTGTTTGACTTCACTGAGTGACTACTTGGTCTGGTTGGCTTCATACTATCTTCCATCCTGATCCTTACTACCTAGCTGCTGTTAGTCTTCGTGCTTTCACTTCATTGAATACTTGACTATGGCTTGCCTAGTGTAGTCTACCTTCCGCTGCATACAAATAGTGTCATTTCTATTGTTTGTCTTTGAAACTTCCATGTTTTGAAGACTTTCATAAAAATCGCCTATTCACCCCCTCTAGTCGATAACTAGCTCTTTCAATTGGTATCAGAGCAATGTACTCCCTTGTTTTGTGTGACTCGGTTTAACCACCTGGAGTTTTAGCTATGTCGACTGCAGGGATAATCAAAGTCTCCGCTGCGTGCCCCATCTTCGATGGCACTGAATACCCCTACTGGAAGAATAAGATGTGCATGCATCTTGAAGCCATTGATGTCGATCTGTGGTATGTCATCAAGAACGGTGTTCCCAAGACCGGTGAAGGTGTCACCCCTGCTGATGTCAAGAAGTTCATTCAACTGGACTCAACCGCCAAGAACATCATCTGTGGTCATCTAACCAAAGGACAGTATGGCCGTGTGAGTGATCTGGAAACATTGAAGCTAGTCTGGGACTGGCTCTCCAAGGTCAATGAAGGCGTCTCAACTCAGCGAGATCAAAGGATCAGTGTCCTCCGTAACCTCTTCAACCGCTTCAAGAGACACGACAATGAGAACGTCCAACTCACATTTGCTTGCCTTAATGATATCACTAATGAGCTCCAAGCACTCGGAGCCACTCAGATCATGAAGCATGAAGTAGTCAAGACACTACTGAGATCACTTGACAGCTCATTTGACACCTTAGCCCTGATGATTCAAGAACGCCCTGACTTCAAGACTCTCGATCCGTCTGACATACTTGAGAGGCTCAACACACATGAGTTCCAGCTATCTGAGAAACGAGATATCTATGGCCCCAACTATGGCCGAACTCGCGCTTTGAAGGCAAAGACTCTTTCCTCATCTAAAGAAGAATCTGACTGCAGTTTTGGTGATCCTGAAGACATTGGAAAGGAGTTTTGTATGCTTGTGAAGAAGTTCCAGAAATTCACCAAGAAGAAAGGCTTCGGAAAGTCTTCATGATCAAGCTCAAGAAATGATGAAGCTTCCACCCATGACCACAAGAAGAGAACCTGCCACAAGTGCAAGAAACATGGTCACTACATCTCTGAGTGACGATAGTGGGACAATGAGAAGAAGAAGAAGAAGAGCAAAGAATATGATTCTGATGACAACAAGAAGAAGAAATCCTCAAAGTCTTCTTCCAAGTCTTCATCACACAAGAAGAGCTCATCTGGCAAGGCTCGTGCTTTCGTTGGCAAGGATATGGATTCAGAGGAGGAGTCTGCTTCTGAGGAGGCGGAGGTGGAGTCTGAGGAGGAGTCCGACTCTGGTGTTGCGAGTCTGGCTCTAGCTACAGCCTATGTTGCCAAGTCCATCTTCAACACTAAAGAGAATGGCTCCGTCACCAACACTGGTGATAATGACAAGGACGACTCGGCTCCCACCCACTGCTTCATGGCACGTGGTGCCAAGGTAAAATCACGCGATGCCTACTTTCAAACATCAAGTGAAGATGACTCTGATGGTGAATCCAAACCTATTTACAAAACACTTGCTAAAATTGCAACTGAACAACAAAAAGCTATGGAGCATATTCAAAAACTGTTAGATAAAAGCGATGACCTGTTGGACGCGGAAATGACCCAATCTCAGTCCTTAATTGAAGACATAAAAAATCTTCATCTTAAGTACGAAGAACTTGAAAGTCGTCATGAAGCACTCACAACAACTCATGAAAAGCTTTCCTACGATTATCTTCAAAGGAAGCAAGATATTGAGAAATTGAGAGCAATTCATGAAGATCTTCAAAAAGAGAACGAGTCACTTCGCGCTCAACAGATCAATCCCGCTCAGGAATGATTTGAACCACCATGTCTAAAATGCATTGAGCGTGATAACGCTGCCTCTATTGCTGAATGTTCTACTGCTACTCCTATTGCAATATCTTCAACTGCCAATGTGGTAACTAACCCCTCTGCTGAGGATACCACTACTATTGCTGATGAGAATGCTAGGTTGAAGACACTGCTTGAGACAGGGATGTACAAAAGTCTCAAGGGGCATCAGACATTACGTGATGTCCTCAAAAAGCAGATTCTAAACTGAAACCCCAGGAAAGAGGGTGTTGGGTTCGAGAGGAAAATGAATGTTGACGGATCTTATTGGAAGCCTAAGCAGTACCCCAAAACCACATGGGTTTCTGCAAAGGAACCTTCAGTAGATCCATCCACCTTATCTGGTTTCACTTGTGCTACTAGTAGAAAACATGGCTACCATTTAGCCCTGGCCAGCCCATTAGTCCCGATTCTTCAAGAACCGGGACCAATGGTGGGTATTAGACCCGGTTCGTGAGCCCAGGGGGCCGGCCAGGGCCTCGTGGGCATTGGTCCCGGTTCGTGTGGAATCATTTTCCCCAGTTCGAGGCACGAACCGGGACCAATGGTCCTCGCTGCTGGCCCACAACAATTGGTCCCGGTTCGTGGCTTGAACCGGGACAAAAGGGGTGGCTTTAGTCCCGGTTCATGCCACGAACCGGGATAAATAACTTGCCTACATATACCCATCGCCGCGGCAGAGCACTCCAGAGTGCTCTGTTTTGTCAAGCCGGCGAGGGGAGGGCATTTGGGTGCTCTAGTTCACCTCCTATGCACATGAGGTGTTCGATGAAATGCCCGAGCCACACTAGTTAAGTTTTCTCCTCTCAAAACTCGACCTCCGAGCTCCATTTTCAACGAGATTTGTCTAGATTTAGCAGTCCGTCACGCCCCGTCCCCGCCCCGTCTTCACCGCCGTCGATCGCCCGCGCCGATCTCGTCGCCGGCACCACCGTGGTGAGCCTCTTGTTCTTATCTTCTTTCTGAAAGAAAAAAATCCTGACTTCAGATAGATACTTGTCTAATTTTCTTACTTTTATTATTCCTTGTTATTATATAGTGCGATGGTTTTGGTATCCGCCCCCGTCGGCCCTCGTCCTGTCTATGATTCAGATGTGGTATATATTATCTTTTCATAACTATTTGGTTCATTTATTGTTTATGACAATTATGCCGACCAATGTGACATATATTTTATTTATCTAGGAGGTTGTTGAACCGGAAATTCCAACCGACCCTATTGTCAAGAGGTTAAATTAGTTGAAGAAGAAAACAATTACTTCAAGGAAAAAATAAGAAAAATTGAGGAGGAGAAGATGATATTGGAGTTGCATGTTGTGGATGTCGTCGATGATCACAAGATCAAGATGGATGCAATGCGGTTGAAGATTAAAAAGATTAGAAAATATGCCATTCATACCGAGTTTTGGTATCATTATGCAGTTGGATCAGTTGTTACCTTGGTTGCGGTTATGATCGCATTTGTTTTTGCATTGAAATGTTTTACGTAATTTCAATGTATGGTTTAGTTAGATGCTCTGGAGAGCTATATGTTGTTCAATGAGAACTATGTATGTACTTTGGTTTTAATGCTCTAGAGAACTATGTATGTACTTTGGTTTTAATGGTGCATTTTAAACACAGAAAAACAAGGGAGTTCAAATAAGTTCAAAAAAAAAATGAAATCCCTTTGTAACATACGAGTTTCCGTATGAAACCCTGATACTTCGAAAGAGATTGTCCGTTTTGTACACGAAGTGCATCCAGTTTTTGCCGTAAGCCTCTCTACTTTCTTGCACATGCTATGTGGGTGAAATGATGATACCATACCAACTTGGAACCTTTTCAGAGTTCATTTCAAATGCTTTTCAATTTCATGGTCTTATAGTTCAAAATAATCAGTAAATACATGAAAAATAACAAATGAAATCAGGAAGGGTTGTAAATTGTTGATGTGGCTTTGAATGGTGCATTGTGAACACAGAAAAACAATGGGGTTCAAATAAGTTCAAAAGAAATGAAATCCCTTTGTAACAGACGAGTTTTCGTATGAAACCCTGATACTTCGAAGGAGATTGTCTGTTTTGTACATGAACTGCATCCAGTTTTTGCCGTAAGCCT
>NC_057798.1:799861835-799862417 GCF_018294505.1 Triticum aestivum
TCCCTTTGTAACAGACGAGTTTTCGTATGAAACCCTGGTACTTCGAAGGAGATTGTCTGTTTTGTACACGAAGTGCATCCAAGTTTTGCCGTAAATCTCTCTACTTTCTTGCACATGCTATGTGGGTGAAATGATGATACCATGCCAACTTAGAACCTTTTCAGAGTTCATTTCAAATGCTTTTCGATTTCATGGTCTTATAGCTCAAAATAATCAGTAAATGCATGAAAAATAACAAATGAAGACAGAAAGGGTCATAAATTGATGATGTGGCTTTGAATGGTGCATTTTGAACACAGAAAAACAAGGGGGTTCAAATAAGTTCAAAAGAAATGAAATCCCTTTGTAACAGACGAGTTTCCCTATGAAACCCTCATACTTCGAAGGAGATTGTCTATTTTGTACATGAAGTGCATCTAGTTTTTGCCGTAAGCCTCTCTACTTTCTTGCACATGCTATGTGGGTGAAATGATGATACCATGCCAACTTGGAACCTTTTTAGAGTTCATTTCAAATGCTTTTCAATTTCATGGTCTTATAGCTCAAAATAATCAGTAAATGCATGAAAAATAACAAATGAAG
>NC_057798.1:799862427-799863965 GCF_018294505.1 Triticum aestivum
TGTTTTGTACATGAACTGCATCCAGTTTTTGCCGTAAGCCTCTCTACTTTCTTGCACATGCTATGTGGGTGAAATGATGATACGATAACAACTTGGAACCTTTTCAGAGTTCACTTCAAATGCTTTTCAATTTCATGGTCTTATAGCTCAAAATAATTAGTAAATGCATGAAAAATAACAAATGAAGTCAGAAAGGGTTGTAAATTGATGATGTGGCTTTGAATGGTGCATTTTGAACACATACAAACAAGGGGGTTCAAATAAGTTCAAAAGAAATGAAATCCCTTTGTAACGACGAGTTTTCGTATGAAACCCTGGTACTTTGAAGGAGATTGTCTGTTTTGTACACGAAGTGCATCCAAGTTTTGCCGTAAGCCTCTCTACTTTCTTGCACATGCTATGTGGGTGAAATGATGATACCATGCCAACTTAGAACCTTTTCAGAGTTCATTTCAAATGCTTTTCGATTTCATGGTCTTCTAGCTCAAAATAATCAGTAAATGCATGAAAAATAACAAATGAAGACAGAAAGGGTCGTAAATTGATGATGTGGCTTTGAATGGTGTATTTTGAACACAGAAAAACAAGGGGGTTCAAATAAGTTCAAAAGAAATGAAATCTCTTTGTAACAGACGAGTTTCCCTATGAAACCCTCATACTTCGAAGGAGATTGTCTATTTTGTAAACGAAATGCATCTAGTTTTTGCCGTAAGCCTCTCTACTTTCTTGCACATGCTATGTGGGTGAAATGATGATACCATGCCAACTTGGAACCTTTTCAGAGTTCATTTCAAATGCTTTTCAATTTCATGGTCTTATAGCTCAAAATAATCAGTAAATGCATGAAAAATAACAAATGAAGTCAGAAAAGGTTGTAAATTGATGATGTGGCTTTGAATGGTGCATTTTGAACACATAAAAACAAGGGGGTTCAAATAAGTTCAAAAGAAATGAAATCCCTTTGTAACAGACGAGTTTTCGTATGAAACCCTGGTACTTCGAAGGAGATTGTCTGTTTTGTACACGAAGTGCATCCAAGTTTTGCCGTAAATCTCTCTACTTTCTTGCACATGCTATGTGGGTGAAATGATGATACCATGCCAACTTAGAACCTTTTCAGAGTTCATTTCAAATGCTTTTCGATTTCATGGTCTTATAGCTCAAAATAATCAGTAAATGCATGAAAAATAACAAATGAAGACAGAAAGGGTCATAAATTGATGATGTGGCTTTGAATGGTGCATTTTGAACACAGAAAAACAAGGGGGTTCAAATAAGTTCAAAAGAAATGAAATCCCTTTGTAACAGACGAGTTTCCCTATGAAACCCTCATACTTCGAAGGAGATTGTCTATTTTGTACATGAAGTGCATCTAGTTTTTGCCGTAAGCCTCTCTACTTTCTTGCACATGCTATGTGGGTGAAATGATGATACCATGCCAACTTGGAACCTTTTTAGAGTTCATTTCAAATGCTTTTCAATTTCATGGTCTTATAGCTCAAAATAATCAGTAAATGCATGAAAAATAACAAATGAAG
>NC_057798.1:800164306-800325622 GCF_018294505.1 Triticum aestivum
TGGGTCATATCTTCATCAAATATGTAAAAATCCTTCCTTGCCTAGTTAAAAATAATTCAAAAACATTCATTTTCCTATTTTGTTCAGAAAAACACTTTGTGAAGGAAGTACCACTTTGGCATGTCCAAATGGTATCCATTTTCTACAGTGCTTTCCTATGCCCAAATAACCATCCTCCACCAAATGCTAGCTCAATCCATTCATTATTTTGAGCCCAGCTTCAACATTCGTATTTATGTCCAGTGTGGTACCTTGCAAAGCAAGTACCACCTAGGCTCCTCCTTTTGAGTTGAATTTTTTTGAAGACGGTCTTCTTAGTAACTGATCATCCTCAGCCAAAACTCACGCCCATTAGCCATGTGCATTTCTCGTACCGTAATCAAACACTTGGCCGCTTATTCATGTTTGAGCATCGATCGGTCTCCTCGTGAGAATCTTAAATTGTGATTTTCTTTCTAGCACCTACCTGGGGAGTGCCCAACCCACTAGACATGCATAGGCCGCCCAGAACACATGGCAACGCCACGGTCACGCGGTGACCACGCGGCGGGCATGCGAGTTTATGCGCTCTAGAGTTGGGGCCCTCGGCCACCATCCAAACCTCGACGTATCGCCACCAAACCATGTATTTATGATTAAATAGGTACTTGTGTAACTAGAAATTATTTTTGGAAAAAATAAATAGCAAACTATGAGGCAGCTGCAGTTCAAATTTGACCCACTTTCTACTGAATCGGCGGGAATCTGTCTTTTTCACCAGAGGTGGATCAAAACTTTTTACACCTAACCATTTTGTCAATTGTGCATTAAACATGCCCTAGTATTTTATAAAATTGATTTGGTCCATTTTTGCAACAATTATTTGGTAGTTCCTTCGCAAAAAAACCTCATTTCGGACACTTGAAAAATGGAAAATGAATTTTCTGTGCAAAGAAAATGAAAACTCCCTTAAGCAACATTGTTTGGAATTCCAAGATGCACCCTTGTGTACAGTATGAGATCATTTGAACAAACTATGCCATGAATGTGGCCATAAGATTGATCATTTGGCTTGAAAGCCATGAATATTCACGCATGATAGCTCATTTTTTAGAACACTTTTTTAAAATAATTTTCGTATTACAAGTTTATTATTTTTCCTGGAAACTTGGTCACATATAAGGACACAATGCGAAGTTTTTCCAATTTTTTGATTTTGTTTTGAATTTTTTATGCCCGTTTCAAAATGTGGTCAAAATGGAGGGCTTGACCGTTTTTTTTTTGAAAATCAGCGACAGTGGGAGAGGCTCCCACTGACTTTTGTATTACTCACAGTGGAATAGTTACATGTGTGTCACAATGGGTTTTAGGCCCCCCGGCCAAAATGGTTGCCCAAAAGCAGAGACTATTGGCCTAAATTTACAATGTAATCAGAGAAAAAAGGATGGAGTCTCTCTGGACAGTTATGCACTACCAGTTCCAACAGATTTTTGAACCTAGCTAGCCATGCCACGAAGGAGTGTGGAACCCCCCTGAAGTGTTGGTTATTTCTCTCCATCCACATGCTCCAAGCAGCAAGCAAAAAGATGTCCATGAATAGTGGTCAACGCCAGCTCTCCCTCCCCCCATGCAAGATGGCTAATCTGTTGGTTCCTCCCGGCTAGGACATACCAACCTTACTCCAGCAACGCTGGCTGAAGGGGCACGTGAAGAAGAGATGCTCCAAAGTTTCCTCTGGGGGTTCTGACAGAACATGCACGCATAATTATCCCCGGCTACAGCAAAATGTCGCCGTCTCAGCATGTTTCTGGTGTTCAAGCGATCGACCAGGAGCAACCACCCGAACAGTTTGAACTTGATCGGGCTTTTGGAGTTCCATAGCCAACCGAACGCCTCATCAGCCACCACATGCCTGAAACAGTGGTTATAGTATTTTTTGGAAGATAAACGCCCAAGATCACAGACCCAAGTGTCGGCACAATCTCTGTCCAGTTCGACATGCGCAGACCCACGCTGAATCTCTCTGATCTCCTCCCTGGCCTGGATCGAAAGAGGCAAGTTGAAGAGCGTGGCCGGGTCAGTGGTCACAAGAACCTTGGCAATGGAGTCATCCTCATTCAGGGCAAAGGAGGAGGCTCGAGGATACATGTCCATCAGTGTGGAGTCATCATCACCGAACCAGACATCTTTCCAAAACAGAGCGCTAGAACCATCCCCAGGGATGAATTTGGTAATCCCTCGAAATGTCCCACTGAGCTGCATCACATCTTTCCACCAGAAGGAACCCACCATATCAGCTGCATGTGGCACCTTATTTGTGTAATATGCATCCCAGACTAGCTGAACCTAGGGTACATCCTCATGATTGTAGAACTTGAATAAGTACTTTAGGAGGAGCGCGGCATTCTACGTTTTGATATCGATAACCCCAAGGCCACCACATCGTTTGGGCCGACAAACGAGCTCCCAGGCAGCAAGGGAGTTGGTTTTGACCCCATCATCAGAGTTTTTTTGCCCAAAGGCAGTATCGGCGCAATTTGTCAAGATGCTCAATCACTTTTGGGTGCAGCTTGATCGTACACATCACATAGATCAGCATGGAGGTCACCACCGAATTGACCAGTGTCAACTTGGCCCCTGACGACATCAGTGATAAGGCGGTGGAAGTTTTCCTCTCAACCGAGTGCACCAACGGCATGAGATCCAGAACACTCGGCCTCGTTGTTCCCATTGGGAGACCGAGGTAAGTGAACGGCAAGGTGCCAACAGAGCAACCAAAGATCTCTGCCAACTCAGTAGCATGTTGTTGGTCGATGTTAATGGGTATGAGGGTTGATTTGTGGAAGTTGATCTTGAGCCCCACCGAATTTGCATAATCCTCCAAGATAAGTTTCATGCGGGCGGCTTGTACAGAACAAGCTTGCATAACCAAGATTGTGTCATCAGCGTATTGCACCACCGGGAAGTCACCTGCATTTTCACGAGGAATAGGAAGCTCAAGCAACCCCTGGGCGTAGGAATCATTGATTGCAGCCTGGAGCAGGTCGGCCTCAAGGACAAAGATCAGTGGCGAGAGAGGGTCACCCTGCCTAAGACCACATTTGCATCGAAATTTCCGGCCGGGAACCCCATTCAATAGGACAGATGAAACTCCTGAACCAAAAATCGTTTCCATCCAACCTAACCATCTTTCATCAAATCCCATGTGCTTCATGATTTCCAACATGGGGGCATGTTCGATCGTATCAAAGGCCTTGGCAAAGTCAATTACATGCGGGCGGGCTTGACCGTTCCTAGCTAGTGGTTGAATCTTGGAAAACTTTTGGTATTTCTATGATAAAATAGATACTTATGTACCTATAAATGATTTGTAAAAAATAAAGAGCAAACTATGAGGCAGCAGCAGTTCAAATTTGACCCGCTTCCTACTAAATCGGCGGGAATTTGTCTTTTTCACTAGAGGTGGATTAAAACTTTTTACACCCAACCATGTTGTCAATTGTGCATTAAAATGGCCTAGTATTTTATATAATTTATTTGGTCCATTTTTGCAATAATTATTTGGTAGTTCCTTCACAAAAAAACCTCATTTCGGGCACTTGAAAAATGGAAAATAAATTTTCCGTGCAAAGAAAATGAGAACTCCCTTAGGCAACATTGTTTGGAATTCCAATATGCACCATTGTGCACAATATGAGATCATTTGAACAAACTATGCCATGAATGTGGCCATAAGATTGATCATTTGGCTTGAAAGCCATGAATCTTCACGCACGATAGCTCATTTCTGAGAACATTTTTTTAAAAATAATTGCCGTATTACAAGTTTATTATTTTTCCTGGAAACTTGGTCACATATGATGGCACATGCGAAGGTTTTCCAATTTTTTGTTTTTTTTGAATTTTTTATGCCCGTTTCAAAATGCGGTCAAAACGGCGGGCATGACCGTTCCTAGATAGTGGTTGAATCTTGGAATTTTTTTTGTGTTTCTCTGATTAAATAGATAGTTATGTATCTAGAAATGATTTTTGGAAAAAATAAAGAGCAAACTATGAGGCAGCTGCAGTTCAAATTTGACCCGCTTCCTACTGAATCGACGGAAATTTGTCTTTTTCACCAGAGGTGGATCAAAACTTTTTACACCCAACCATTTTGTCAATTGTGCATTAAACATGGCCTAGTATTTTATAAAATTGATTTGTTCCAATTTTACAACATTTATTTGGTAGTTCCTTCACAAAAAAACCTCATTTCGGACACTCGAAAAATGTAAAATGAATTTTCCGTGCAAAGAAAATTAAAACTCCCTTAGGCAACATTGTTTGCCATTCCAAGATGTACCCTTGTGCACAATATGAGATCCTTTGAACAATCTATGCCATGAATGTGGCCATAAAATTGATCATTTGCCTTGAAAGCCATGAATCTTCACACATGATAGCTCGTTTCTGAGAACACTTTTTTAAAAGAATTGTTGTATGACAAGTTTATTGTTTTTCCTAGAAACTTGGTCACATATAATTACACAGTACGAAGGTTTTCCAATTTTTTGATTTGTTTGAATTTTTTATGCCCGTTTCAAAATGCGGTCAAAACGGCGGGCATGACCGTTCCTATATAGTGGTTGAATCTTGGAATTTTTTTTGTGTTTCTCTGATTAAATAGATAGTTATGTATCTAGAAATGATTTTTGGAAAAAATAAAGAGCAAACTATGAGGCAGCTGCAGTTCAAATTTGACCCGCTTCCCACTGAATCGGCGGAAACTTGTCTTTTTCACTAGAGGTGGATCAAGGCTTTTGACACCCAACCATTGTGTCAATTGTGCATTAAACATGGCCTAGTATTTTATAAAATTGATTTGGTCCAATTTTACAACATTTATTTGGTAGTTCCTTCACAAAAAAACCTCATTTCGGGCACTCGAAAAATGATTAAAAATAGCTAGAAAGATCAGAAATGCATACAAATTGGTCCTTATCCATAAAATGTGGTCTAACTCTAGTGAAAATTTGTGTGATGCCCTTTTGCAATATATTTTTTATAGCTACTTCACAAAATCAATGTATTTTTAGTACGTGGAAACTACTTAAATCACTGGTTTTCCCAAACCAATCAAAATTCTTCCCACGGATCGATGACATGGCGCCCATCCATCCATCCATCCATCTCTCCATCACACATCCATCCATCCATCCATCTATCTACAGAAAAAAAGAAAAAAACTGAAAAGGAGATGCCACCCGCAGCCCAAACCCTAGCTCAAATCCCCCATCTCCTCGCCGCCACCGCCCCCTCCCGATCCAGTCCTCCGCCTCACCCCCCTCCTCTCCCTGATTCCATCCCTCCCCTCATCTCCCACATCGCCGCCACCACCCATCCAAACCTCGCCGTCCGGTGGCCTCTCCCTCTCCTCCCAGCTTAGGCAGAGCCACTACCCATCCATCTCTCTCTCCTCCCACCTCAGGCGACCCCTCTTTCGCTCGTCTCTCCCTCTCCCATGCACCACTCCTCTCTGCCACAACCACCTATGGATCCCGCTTGATTCCGGCATCCTCCAGCGTCGCCAAGCCTACCCACAGCTTCCTCTCGCTGCGCTCTTTCTTCACCGTCGCGTCAATTTGCTTTACCCCGCCTCATGTGGTCGCCCACATCACTTCCTCCCGCTAGGGTTTCAGTGGTGGGGGTGGACCTCTTCGTTGCGCACGGCTGAGATGAACGTCCTCGGCGGTGGTGGCAGCGCGTGTGAGATCCTCCTCCATGACAAAGCCGTCGCCGGATCATCTCCTCTCCACCGGTGGATTCTTGCCTCTCCGACAAGGCCGCCACCAGATCCCCTCCTCTCAGACAGCAACGCCTCCGGATCCACTCATCCTCGACAACGATGGCACCGAGGAGCACCAGGAGCTTCGGATCCGGTAACTTATTATCTCCCTCTCTCCCTCCTGCAGTACCTACTATGTATCATGCTTATTGTTTACTGCATTGAGGCATGTGGGCACCAGAATTTGTAATCAGATTTGTTACCACTTATGAATATGGCGATGTTCATGACTGATGGATGTGGCTGGGGGTTGAGGGAGTCTCAGTTCTGCATGCAGCATTGACATACCAACCATAGATCTGGTCCGGTTGCCAATATCAAATAGCAACGCACCAAGCAAAAACTAAATTGTTCCCGAGAATGACTACAAAGACTAAACTGAAATCTGTACCTATATAGGAGCACATGTTACAGGCAAATATGCCTTATTCAACTTAATTTGAAAGGAATAGCATCACAGATGTATTGCTAGCGTAGGTTCAAACAATTTTAATGGCATGTACCATGCTACTACAAACAGTGCTAGGTTTTCTTTCCTAATGCACATGCCTAACGCAAGCTAAATCATCACAAAAATGCCACTTTGTAATTAATAGACTGCTGAAGCATAATCCCTTATGAAATAGATCCAACAATCAGCCAACAGAAACGACCTGGCAATAGTTTTCTACCTGTCATGTTAATGCAAGGGTAAATATCAATGATCCAGCTCCCACAGTAGGGCTTTCACTGACAAATGCAGCTACTTTTCAATAAAAAGAAGCCATAATTGTTGAGATGTTTCAACAAAAGGATATCTGTTAAGCCACTTGGTTAGTTAGTTTCTTTTAGTACATATACCATGAATCCAAGTTTGATGCTAGGCTAGACGTCTCTGGTACCCATGTGTATTGCCATGTCTCTCTATATTTATAAGTTGAATCCAGCACTAACATGTGAACAACACTTGCACTGCCTTATGTATTTACACATAAGGAGTTAAACTACATGTCTGCTATTGCAGGGCAGATTAGATGTATATCATTAGTTTCTTTGTTGATTTATTGATAAGTTACCATCCAATCCGCTGACAACATGTTTGTGTTATTGTGGTGCTGGTTTGACTCACTGTCATCTTACCATTTGTTCTTTCTGTATGCAGCTCACTATAATAAGGATGTGAAGATCTTCCCCCGCCCTACCTTTGGACCTCTTCGCCCCATCGTGCAATGCCAGACCCGCAAGTACAACATGAAGGCCAGGGCTGGCAGGGGCTTTACCCTTGAGGAGCTTAAGGTGATTATCATTCCTTTGCTCTATTTCCTTGTCTCTCAAGAGCCTATCCATGATGCAACATCATCTGATCCCATAATTGGTTTATAACTGAAAATGTAAGAAAATACAAATACCATGGTTGTACTTTGCATTATGTCCACTTCTGTTCTCTCATTCTGTTCACTTCTGTTCCCCCATTATGTTCACTTCTGTTCTCTTTGTACGGTTCAACTATTAAACTGTTGTTCACTCTATAGCTGTGAACTGTTCCTGGATTTGGTTGCCTGGTTGTGTAAAAAAAGTTAGTGTGGGTCATTGAAGGAGTGAGTGATTAGTTTTGGTTGTGTCAAAATTTTACTATGTATCATGCTTATTGTTTACTGCATTGAGGCATGTGGGCACAAGAATTTGGGCATGTATGTATAATTTTTAGTCTCTTGAATGAATAATAATTCTTTAGGTGTAATGTGTCTGGTGTTACTACATACATTGTTGAACTAGTTGTAGCAGGATAATGAATAATATTTCTTCATTAACTATGCCAACCTGCATCTTGTTGTACTAGTAATAGTAGGATAATGCAGCTTGTTGTACTAATGATGTTGCTATGCCTTTCACATTCATTCATTCATTCTCTGATTGTTCTAGGAGTCGGTCATCATTCATTTGATGCGGTGCGCCATGGATGCGATGGTCGCTTCATCCGCTGCCCCGGCGCCATGAAGTGGCTAGAGCTGGCTGTGGACGCCGCCGCCCAACAACAAGGGACGGCCTGGCCTGCCACCCCGAAGCCCTAACAAGGCAGCTGAGGAATCAGGAGGGGTACTCATACCGTCGCCCCTCATGTGGACGTGCAAGACCTCAAGGCCAGGCCAGGCCTACTGCTGCTGCTGGGTAGAGACCGGCCACTCTACTGCTAGGTATGATTCCCACCTCCTCCGAACCCCCTTGTACTGCAGGCCTTCATGTGCATGTGTGGAGTCCTATTTTTATGTTGAGGAACGCGGGCTGCTCTTACTAGGGCAAACACACGCGCCTTCATGTCTTATTTGCGATATATAAATCATCTGGAACAAATCATTTTCGTGAATTTGGTCGAGTTCCTCGTATACTGTATATTTTGACAGCATATTGATACGTCTCCAACGTATCTATAATTTTTGATTGTTCCATGCTATTATATTACCTGTTTTGGATGCTTATGGGCTTTATTTTACATATTTATATCATTTTTGGGACTAACCTACTAACCGGACACCCAGCCCATATTGCTGTTTTTTTGCCTATTTCAGTATTTCGAAGAAAAGGAATATCAAACGGAGTCCAAACGGAATGAAACCTTCGGGAGCGTTATTTTTGGAATAAATCTGATCTGGAGAGCCTAGAGTGCAAGTCAAGAAAGCTCCGAGGACCCCACGAGATAGGAGGGCGCCCCCCCCTGTAGGGCGCGCCCCCCTCTCGTGGGCCCCTCAGGCGTCCACCGACGTACTTCTTCCTCCTATATATACCTACGGACCCCGAAAACTCACAATTTCCACCACCGTAACCTTCTGTATCCGCGAGATCCCATCTTGGAGCCTTTGCCGGCACTCTGCCGGAGGGGGAACCGACCACGGAGGGCCTCTACATCAACATCCTTGCCCCTCCTATGAGTTGTGAGTAGTTTACCTCAGACCTACGGGTCCATAGTTATTAGCTAGATGGCTTCTTCTCTCTTTTTGGATCTCAATACAATGATCTCCCCCTCTCTTGTGGAGATCTATTCGATGTAATCTCTTTTTGCGGTGTGTTTATCAAGATCCGATGAATTTTGAGTTTATGTTCAGATTTATCTATGGTTATTAATTCCATCTTCTCTGAATTCTTTTATGTATTATTGAGTTATCTTTGCAAGTCTCTTCGAGTTATCGGTTTGGTTTGGCCTACTAGATTGATCTTTCTTGCCATGGGAGAAGTGCTTAGCTTTGGGTTCAATCTTACGGTGTTTGTACCCAGTGACAGAAAGGGTTGCAAGACACGTATTGTATTGTTGCCATCGAGGATAACAAGATGGGGTTTATATCATATTGCATGAGTTTACCCCTCTACATCATATCATCTTGCTTAATGCGTTACTCCGTTCTTATGAACTTAATACTCTAGATGCATGCTGGATAGCGGTCGATGTGTGGAGTAATAGTAGTAGATGCAGGCAAGAGTCGGTCTACTTGTTTTGGATGTGATGCCTATATACATGATCATGCCTAGATAACGTCATAATTATTCGCTTTTTTATCAATTGCTTGACAGTAATTTGTTCACCCACTGTAATACTTATGCTCTCGAGAGAAGCCTCTAGTGAAACCTATGCCCCTTGGGTCTATCTCTTATCATATTTGCTTTCAATCTACTTTTATTTTCATCTTTACTTTCTTGCATCTATATCATAAAATACCAAAAATATATTTATCTTATCATACTATCTCTATTAGATCTCACTTTCGCAAGTGGCTGTGAAGGGATTGACAACCCCTTTATTGTGTTGGTTGCGAGTTCTCAGTTTGTTTGTGTAGGTGCGTGGGACTTTTGAGGAGCCTCCTACTGGATTGATACCTTGGTTCTCAAAAACCGAGGGAAATACTTAAGCTACACTTTGCTGCATCACCCTCTCCTCTTCGGGGAAAACCAACGCTAGCTCAAGACGTAGCACATATGTCCTCACAAAAGAGAAAGGAAAAAACAATATTGCATATGTCTCTGCATTTCAGTTCTATACTTTTGAGCTCAGCAAGCTAAACTTGTTTCAAACATTTAGATGGCTCACATCAGATAACCAGTAACTTGAGCATTACATGCATAAGCTGCTGGAGGAATGTCTTTAGCTAACCACAGAGAACTGGTGCTGTGCACAACTTCCTTTGTAGAAAAGATCAGTAGTTGTGTAGACTTGTGCAAATCCTAAATTTTTGTACTAAGGTGGCCAGCGTGGTGTCGCGACATGATCACTGGCGGAATTAATTATGATTTTGTTATTCTACTTTATGATTTACTCAATCACTATTGTTTCATGATGATTATGCAGTAATGCTCCTCTTCTTCCTCGACCACCTGAACCACCATGTCGGCGGGCTCCTGAAGCATCAACTTCAATAACGGTGACCATCCATTCCTCCATTCCTTGCTTGCAACTAGCATTTTAGTTCTCCTAGAGCTAGCTAGTTTAGTCTGCTACGGTTTGGGGGTGCTTTGGGTTTCAATTCACTGGAGCAGAAGCACCATTCTTTTGCCTTTTTCAGTTAGATGCCTTTGGATTGTTTCGCATCAGAACCTGTTCAAGGTGATTTGCTTTTGGTAGATGCAGAGTAGATTAAGTATTCCATAAAATTCACCACACGAGTATACTACTTAATAGCCAATTTTCGTGGTCAAATTCAGCCCTGGATGCAAATGGACGTCATGATTCTGTTATGCTCCGAGGTCGGTGGTCGAATTGAGATGCCTCTGGATTGTAGTGTATTAGGTTGCCAGGAGTAGTAAAACTTAGTGTTGTATTGAGGATTGAGGGTGGCTGGGCATATAAGTTAATCATCAGCATGAATGCTTTGTTTGTCTGATCCTCACAAGTTAATGATTCGCTCGTCCACGTGTGTGATAATGCCATGTGTCTTGTGCAATCAGATTACATTTCTGTTTGTTATGGTAATATAAAAAATATTCGTGCTGTCAAAATTTTCACAGTGCGTGCCTTTCATTTCTTTAGTTTGATTGTTTCCCTTGTATTCAATATGCTTCTAGTGGCTGATCCTTCCATTTTTGTTGTGGCATCTTTATTTTCACAGGTGTTGTGTGTTCTGGAAGATGGAAGAGGAAGAAAACCTATTTTTGTTGAACTAAATTTTCTGTATTCTGTTTTGTTGTACATATCATTTGATAGTTTTGTATAGGAACAAGTGATACTATTTTGTAGGGCTTTATGGCCTGTGATGTAAACATATTTAGTGTTGAAATATGAAATTATTTGCAAAATTTGTGAAAAAGGTGGATCATATGTATGAATATGTGAATGGGCTGAAAAGAGTACTGGACCAACTCCAGGATTGAATTAATATTTGAATGTATAAAAAGGCCAAATGTAAACCAGAAATGGGCTGCACAAAATTGTACATATATTCTTGAAAGGCCACACGTGCGTAAAAATTGATGGGCTGACCAGTTGGGCTTGGCCCATGTAGCAGATTAACAGAAATAAATATACCAAATGGGTTGAATTAATGGGCTCGCCCCATGTAGAAAATCGAGTTGGACCGGGCTGATTCTTGTGCCACATCAGATTGCCACGTCAGATGCCTATGTGGCCTAGGGAGGCTGCTAGTGACCAAAAGAAAACAGTAGGCATATATTGGTCGTAAACGTCTACGACCTTCTCACAGAGAAGGTCATTAATTTCAGTTTACGACCGCCAGCTTTTGACCTTCTGTTTTTGGTCACAAAAAGGTCGCAAATGAAAAACAATGACCTTTCAGTGACCACTAGTCAAGGTCACAAGTTGACATATTTCTTGTAGTGATCTTGAAATACGCCAACTCAACAAGTACCTTCGGAGACACCTGTAGAGCTCCTTTATAATCACCCAGTTACGTTGTGACGTTTGGTATCACACAAAGTGTTCCTCCGGTAAATAGGAGTTGCATAATCTCATAGTCATAGGAACATGTATAAGTCATGAAGAAAGCAATAGCAACATAGTAAATGATCAAGTGCTAAGGTAACGAAATGGGCCAAGTCAATCACATCATTCTCTAATGATGTGATCCCGTTAATCAAATGACAACTCATGTCTATAGCTAGGAAACTTAACCATCTTTGATTCAACTTGCACTAGATTATTACCTCTAGGGCATATTTCCTTTAGTCTCCCACTTGCACTAGAGTCAATAATCTAGTTCACATCGCCATGTGAGTTAACACCAATATTCACATATGTATGTGATTAATACCCATAGTTCACATCGTCATGTGATCAAGACGCAAAGGGTTTACTAGAGTCAATAATCTAGTTCACATCGCCATGTGATTTAACACCAATATTCACATATGTATGTGATTAATACCCATAGTTCACATCGTCATGTGATCAACACCCAAAGGGTTTACTAGAGTCAATAATCTAGTTCACATCGCTATGTGATTAGCACCCAAAGAGTACTAAGGTATGATCATGTTTTGCTCATGAGAGAAGTTTAGTCAACGGGTCTATCATATTCAGGGCCGTATGTATTTTGCAAATATTCTATGTCTACAATGCTCTGCACGGAGCTACTCTGGCTAATTGCTCCCACTTTCAATATGTATCCAGATTGAGACTTAGAGTCATCTGGATCGGCGTAAAAGCTTGCACCGATGTAACTCTTTACGACGGGCTCTCTTATCACCTCCATAATCGAGAAATATTTCCTTACTCCTAACTAAGGATATTCTTGACCACTGTCCAGTGATCTACTCTTATATCAAAATTGTACTCCCTTGCCAAACTCAGAGCAAGGTATACAATAGGTATGATACACAACATAGCATACTTTGTAGAACCTATGACTGAGGCATAGGAAATGACTTTTCATTCTCTTTCTATTTTCTGCCATAGTCGGGTTTTGAGTCTTACTCAACTTCACACCTTGCAACACAGGCAAGAACTCCTTCTTTGACTATTCCATTTTGAATTACTTCAAAATCTTATCAAGGTATGTACTCATGAAAAATCTTATCAAGCGTCTTGATCTATCTCTATAGATCTTGATGCTTAATGTGTAAGCAGCTTCACCGAGGTCTTTCTTTGAAAAACTCCTTTCAAATACTCCTTTATGCTTTCCAGAAGATTCTACATTATTTCTGATCAACAATATGTCATTCACATATACTTTATCAGAAATGCTATAGTGCTCCCACTCACTTTCCTGTAAATACAGGCTTCACCGGAAGTCTGTATAAAACTATATGCTTTGATCGACTCATCAAAGCGTATATTCCAACTCCGAGATGCTTGCACCAGTCCATAGATGGATCACTGGAGCTTGTACACTTTGTTAGCACCTTTAGGATTGACAAAACCTTCTGGTTGTATCATATACAACTCCTCTTTAATAAATTCATTAAGGAATGCAGTTTTGACATCCATTTGCCAGATTTCATAAAATGTGGCAATTGCTAACATGATTTGGACAGACTTAAGCATCGATACGAGTGAGAAAATTTCATCGTATTCAACACCTTGAACATGTCGAAAAACTTTTTGCGACAAGTCGAGCTTTGTAGACAGTAACACTACTATCAGTGTCTGTCTTCCTCTTGAAGATCCGTTTATACAATATGGCTTGACGATCATCGGGCAACTCCACCAAAGTCCACACTTTATTCTCATACATGGATCCTATCTCAGATTTCATGGCCTTCAAGCCATTTTGCGGAATCTGGGCTCATCATCACTTCCTCATAGTTCGTAGGTTCATCATGATCTAGTAACATGACTTCCAGAACAGGATTACCGTACCACTCTGGTGCTGACTGTACTTTGGAATACCTACGAGGTTCTGTAGTAACTTAATCTGAAGTTTTATGATCATCATCATTAGCTTCCTCACTAATTGGTGTAGGAATCACTGGAACTGATGTTTGTGATTAACTACTTTCCAATTCGGGAGAAGGTACAATTACCTTATCAAGCTCTACTTTTCTCCCACTCACTTCTTTCGAGAGAAACTCCTTCTCTAGAAAGGATCCATTCTTAGCGACGAATATTTTGCCTTCGGATATGTGATTCGAAGGTGTACCCAACAACCTCCTTTGGGTATCCTATGAAGACGCATTTCTCCGATTTGGGTTCGAGCTTATCAGGTTGAAACTTTTTCACATAAGCATCGCAACTCCAAACTTTAAGAAACGACAACTTAGGTTTAATGCTAAACCATAGTTCATACGGTGTCGTCTCAACGGATTTAGATGGGGCCCTATTTAACATGAATGCAGCTGTCTCTAATGCATAACCCCAAAACGATAGTGGTAAACCGATAAGAGACATCATAGATTGCACCATATCCAATAAAGCGCGGTTACGATGTTCGGACACACCATAACACTGTGGTGTTCCAGGTGGCGTGAGCTGTGAAACTATTCCACATTGTTTTAAATGAAGGCCAAACTCATAACTCAAATATTCTCCTCACGATCAGATCGTAGAAACTTTATATTCTTGTTACGATGATTCTCCACTTCACTCTGAAATTCTTTGAACTATTCAAATGTTTCAGACTTGTGTTTCATTAAGTAGATATACCCATATCTGCTCAAATCATCGGGGAAGGTCAGAAAATAATGATACCCAACACGAGCATCAACACTCACTGGACCGCATACATCGGTATGTATAATTTCCAATAAGTCACTAGCTCGTTCCATTGTTCCGGAGAATGGAGTTTTAGTCATCTTGCCCATAAGGCATGGTTTGCAAGCATCAAATGATTCATAATCAAGTTCCAAAAGTCCATCAGCATGGAGTTTTTTCGTGCGCTTTACACCAATATGACCCAAACGACAGTGCCACAAATAAGTTGCACTATCATTATCAACTTTGCATCTTTTGGCATCAATACTATGAATATGTGTATTAGCACGATCGAGATTCAATAAACCATCAACATTGGATGTATGACCAGAGAAGGTTTTATTCATGTAAACAGAATAACAATTTATTCTCTATCTTAGATGAATAATCGTATCGCAATAAACATGATCAAATCATATCACTACTAGGAAAATGCTTATACGTAGAACTTTACCAGTAGCAATGTGGGCCCAACGCTACTGCTACTGCTAAAGACATAGCTGTAGCGCCTGGTGTGCAAAATGCGCTACTGCTATTTTTTCTGCCTGTAATCTAGTGGGCCCATTTAGTAGTAGGGGGTGTTTGCTAAGCCACGCTACCACTCGCGACACACCCATCCATCTAATCTTGCACCGCTTCTCTCTCTCTCTCACTCTCTCTCTCTCTCTGTCCTACGCCAAAAACATCGTCGGGATCCGCCGCAACCAGCAACGGCAAGGTGAGAGGTGGCCGGATCCGGCACAGGTTGGTCTCTCCCCTCCTTCTTCTCCCACCCTCTCGTCCTCACCTCATCTTGTCTTCCCTTTCCTGCAGGTCGCCATGGCGCACACGGCGACGATGGCAGGGGGGCGCACATCCGTGGGGCAGGATGCCGTCATGGAGACGGAGCTCCTTCTCCCCATGACGCAGAGGCCCCATGGAGCCCCCCTCCTTCTCGGGTGACTTCTTCCCAGGCCCCACCCCTACCTCTGCCCACCTCTCCTCTGCTTTGAGCTGTGCCATCTTCTATTTCAGATCCATCTACCCATGGATGCTATATGGCGGTAGACAGTTAGTGGTTCAGGGTCCAAGTTTATGCAGTTCTATCATGTAACTTATCTGCATTTTGTATTTCAGGCTTCAGTTCTAGCAACCATTTAGCATCGATGGATAATGTAAGTTATGTACAGCTCCATTTTTGCTGTAGACCTTACAATTTGCTTTAGGCTATTTCCTTAATTAAAGCATGTACCAATAATTCTAAATCCTTTCTATTTACGGGTTCCTGATTATTTGATTTTTAGTAAGTTTGTTATCACCTACAAGTCTAGTATGACTAGCTGCAACAATATTTTCTACAATTCGCTCTAAGGCGTAAACATTAGTTCCATTGACTAACAGGGTGAACGGAAGCATTTCTCTATACTTTCACCTTTCATCCATGCATTTTCAGGAAAACCAAACTAATATGCACATATCTGCATGGTGTCATGGTTTGTTGCCGTAGTGCCTAAACATTTCATCAATTTTTCTTAATTACCTTTCTATGATTGCTATTCCACAATTATGATTGCAAATCTTTACTCTATAATTATGTATTGCAAGGTATCTGGATATTAGTGAACCATATATCCACTATAGCACTAAAAATTAGACTTACCGAGTCACGTTTCCTGTTACTAAAATTGGGATTGTAATACACGGTGCGGTCAACCTGAAGAAGGGTTTACTTTCTAGGCAAGCCTCAGAAATAACCTTTTTATGCTACTGTAGGTAGAGCAATGAACATCATTCTGCGGGTAAATGAGTTAAGGTTCTGGTTTCAGGTTGCGCGTCCTCGAGGTTGTGATACTAATTTAGTAAATTGGTCTGATTTGTTTGTGCTGCTCTTTTATTAAATAATTTTGGTATGATATTGATATGTAATATCTGCAGTGGCATTTAACTCCTGGTAATAGATGACCATATGTGCTATCTGCATGAGTGCTCACTTAAGCTTGTGAACTGTTATTTCATATATACTCTCATTTAAATATATATAGTACATGGCTGTATATATGAGATTCTTTCATTTAAATATTTTCTTTGTCAGCTTTGGTTCTACGTAGTGATTTGTATAACTTAGAGCAGGGGAATTAGGAGTACGGCATGGGCCAATTCTTGTATGTATTTGGATCTCAGCGGGGCCCAATTCTTGCAGTACTACTTACTGTTGAATTCAACACGTGCTTGTATTTTCCTGTGTGCACTTGCTGAAAATATAACGTACTTAGTTGCTTCTGATCCTGTTCTGCAAGTGAACTGTAGTTGCTTACTATAATCTATCTGAAAGTTAATGCTTCGTGTCCACTGTTAATTCACAGCGGCATATGGCACCCTCTTAGCGTAATGGGATACAGACACCATTTCAGGAATAGAGGAACACAAGCAATTCAGGTAAATATGTCATTAACTTTTCACTACATCATGCTCGTGGATCCTAAAGATGCTCTCTGCAAGAAAAATTGTAGATCCTAAAGAATTAAAGGGACAAAGGCAAATGAAGAGGCATGCACGAATTAGAGATGATATATTACAAAGAAGAGATACCATATCATCTACTCTATCGGGGATGATTTGCACAACAATTACCCCATTGACTTCCTGAACACGCTCACACAAAATGTCCTGAACCCAAATGTCTTGAAAAGTCATGGTCAATTGTCTTATCATTCTACTCCCTACATGTATTATCATCAGCGTCAAGTAACCGTGTATGCTTCAAGTGTGAGAGTTCTGAATTTTTTAGTTGCAACTTAGCTACTGTTTCATCCGGTTTATTGTACCACACTTTTCTCTCAGGTTATCTGGTTTATACTTATCTGATTTTATGATTATCGCATAAATTTTAGTCCTCTACACTTTAGTTAGTTATTGTAAAGCATCTTCAGTTTCTGCACATATACAAGTAGTATTCACAAGTCATATTCAATTTCTATCATACAAGTTGCATGTGCTCAGAAGTGACCTGTTGATCATGTGCAGATTCATCTCAAAAACCAGTTTGTTTAAAAGGTTGGTGATTGTGGCCAGACACTTGATTCTTCACTTGGCTGCTGGATCACAATGGTGTCTCACTTCTCAAAATTTAATTTGAATGACATGACAACATTTTTTCTCCATTTGGTATTTGCAAGAATTGTTTTGATATCATACCATGAGAACTGACTAGCTAAACGTATGAGACGTGCGTGCATGTGCACATTTATTAGTGCTCTATAGGTTACTGTTGTACTGTACTAATGCCCCATGTTCTTTGTGAGTTCCTAGTAGTGGTCTTGGTTCATTGTTTAATTCAAGGATTTATGAGTTTAGGGTTTCTAATAGGAAATGACTTTTCATTCTCTTTCTATTTTCTGCCATAGTCGGGTTTTGAGTCTTACTCAACTTCATACTTTGCAACACAGGCAAGAACTCCTTCTTTGACTATTCCATTTTGAATTACTTCAAAGTCTTATCAAGGTATGTACTCATTGAAAAATCTTATCAAGCGTCTTGATCTATCTCTATAGATCTTGATGCTCAATGTGTAAGCAGCTTCACCGAGGTCTTTCTTTGAAAAACTCCTTTCAAATACTCCTTTATGCTTTCCAGAAGATTCTACATTATTTCTAATCAACAATATGTCATTCACATATACTTTATCAGGAATGTTGTAGTGCTCCCACTCACTTTCCTGTAAATACAGGCTTCACCGGAAGTCTGTATAAAACTAAATGCTTTGATCGACTCATCAAAGCGTATATTCCAACTCCGAGATGCTTGCACCAGTCCATAGATGGATCACTGGAGCTTGTACACTTTGTTAGCACCTTTAGGATTGACAAAACCTTCTGGTTGTATCATATACAACTCCTCTTTAATAAATTCATTAAGGAATGCAGTTTTGACATCCATTTGCCAGATTTCATAAAATGTGGCAATTGCTAACATGATTTGGACAGACTTAAGCATCGATACGAGTGAGAAAATCTCATCGTATTCAACACCTTGAACATGTCGAAAAACTTTTTGCGACAAGTAAAGCTTTGTAGATAGTAACACTACTATCAGTGTCTGTCTCCCTCTTGAAGATCCATTTATACAATATGGCTTGCCGATCATCAGGCAACTCCACCAAAGTCCACACTTTGTTCTCATACATGGATCCTATCTCAGATTTCATGACCTTCAAGCCATTTCGCCGAATCTGGGCTCATCATCGCTTCCTCATAGTTCGTAGGTTCATCATGATCTAGTAACATGACTTCCAGAACAGGATTACCGTACCACTCCGGTGCGGACTGTACTTTGGAAGACCTACGAGGTTCTGTAGTAACTTAATCTGAAGTTTTATGATCAGCATCATTAGCTTCCTCACTAATTGGTGTAGGAATCACTGGAACTGATGTCTGTGATTAACTACTTTCCAATTCGGGAGACAATTACCTTATCAAGCTCTACTTTTCTTCCACTCACTTCTTTCGAGAGAAACTCCTTCTCTAGAAAGGATCCATTCTTAGCGACGAATATTTTGCCTTCGGATCTGTGATTCGAAGGTGTACCCAACAACCTCCTTTGGATATCCTATGAAGACACATTTCTCCGATTTGGGTTCGAGCTTATTAGGTTGAAACTTTTTCACATAAGCATCGCAACTCCAAACTTTAAGAAACGACAACTTAGGTTTAATGCTAAACCATAGTTCATACGGTGTCATCTCAACGGATTTAGATGGGGCCCTATTTAACGTGAATGCATCTGTCTGTAATGCATAACCCCAAAATGATAGTGGTAAACCAATAAGAGACAGCATAGGTCGCACCATATCCAATAAAGCGCGGTTACGATGTTCGGACACACCATAACACTATGGTGTTCCAGGTGGCGTGAGCTGTGAAACTATTCCACATTGTTTTAAATGAAGGCCAAACTCATAACTCAAATATTCTCCTCACGATCAGATCGTAGAAACTTTATATTCTTGTTACGATGATTCTCCACTTCACTCTGAAATTCTTTGAACTATTCAAATGTTTCAGACTTGTGTTTCATTAAGTAGATATACACATATCTGCTCAAATCATCGGGGAAGGTCAGAAAATAACGATATCCAACACGAGCATCAACACTCATTGGACCGCATACATCGGTATGTATTATTTCCAATAAGTCACTAGCTCGTTCCATTGTTCTAGAGAATTGAGTTTTAGTCATCTTGCCCATAAGGCACGGTTTGCAAGCATCAAATGATTCATAATCAAGGTCCAAAAGTCCATCAGCATGGAGTTTTTTCGTGCGCTTTACACCAATATGACCCAAACGACAGTGCCACAAATAAGTTGCACTATCATTATCAACTTTGCATCTTTTGGCATTAATACTATGAATATGTATATTACCACGATCAAGATTCAATAAACCATCAACATTAGGTGTATGATGATAGAACATTTTATTCATGTAAACAGAATAACAATTTATTCTCTATCTTAGATGAATAATCGTATTGCAATAAACATGATCAAATCATATCACTACTAGGAAAATGCTTATACGTAGAACTTTACCAGTAGCAATGTGGGCCCAACGCTACTGCTACTGCTAAAAACATAGCTGTAGTGCCTGGTGTGCAAAATGCGCTACTGCTATTTTTTCTGCCTGTAATCTAGTGGGCCCATTTAGTAGTAGGGGGTGTTTGCTAAGCCACGCTACCACTCGCGACACACCCATCCATCTAATCTCGCACCGCTTGGATAAAATCTCCTTTCTCTCTCTCTCTCTCTCACTCTCTCTCTCTCTCTGTCCTACGCCCAAAACATCGCCGAGATCCGCCGCAACCAGCAACGGCAAGGTGAGAGGTGGCCGGATCCGGCACAGGTTGGTCTCTCCCCTCCTTCTTCGCCCACCCTCTCCTCCTCACCTCATCTTGTCTTCCTTTTCCTGCAGGTCACCATGGCGCAGACGGCGACGATGGCAGGAGGGGCGCACACCGTGGGGCCGGATGCCGCCATGGAGACGGAGCTCCTTCTCCCCATGACGCAGAGGCCCCATGGATCCCCCCTCCTTCTCGGGTGACTTCTTCTCAGGCCCCACCGCTACCTCTGCCCACCTCTCCTCTGCTTTGAGCTGTGCTATCTTCTGTTTCAGATCCATCTACCCATGGATGCTATATGGCAAATTAGCTTGGTAGACAGTTAGTGGTTCAGGGTCCAAGTTTATGCAGTTCTATCATGTAACTTCTCTGCATTTTGTATTTCAGGCTTCAGTTCTAGCAACCATTTAGCATCGATGGATACTGTAAGTTATGTACAACTTCATTTTTGCTGTAGACCTTACAATTTGCTTTAGGCTATTTCCTTAATTAAAGCATGCACCAATAATTCTAAATCCTTTCTACTTACGGGTTCCTGATTATTAGATTTTTAGTAAGTTTGTCATCACCTACAAGTCTAGTATGACTAGTTGCAACAATATTTTCTACAATTCGCGCTCTAAGGCGTAAACCTTAGTTCCATTGACTAACAGGGTGAGCGGAAGCATTTCTCTACACTTTCACCTTTCACCCATGCATTTTCAGGAAAACCAAACTAATATGCACATATCTGCATGGTGTCATGGTTTGTTGCCATAGTGCCTAAACATTTCATCCATTTTTCTTGATTACCTTTCTATGATTGCTACTCCGCAATTATGATTGCAAATCTTTACTCTATAATTATGTATTGCAAGGTTTCTGGATATTAGTGAACCATATATCCACTGTAGCACTAAAAATTAGACTTACCGAGTCACGTTTCCTGTTACTAAAATTGGGATTGTAATATACGGTGCGATCAACCTGAAGAAGGGTTTACTTTCTAGGCAAGCCTCAGAAATAACCTTTTTATGCTACTGTAGGTAGAGCAATGAACATCATTCTGCGGGTAAATGAGTTAAGGTTCTGGTTTCAGGTTGCGCGTCCTCGAGGATGTGATACTAATTTAGTAAATTGGTCCGATTTGTTTGTGCTGCTCTTTTATTAAATAATTTTGGTATGATATTGATATGTAATATCTGCAGTGGCATTTAACTCCTGGTAATAGATGACCATATGTGCTATCTGCATGAGTGCTCACTTAAGCTTGTGAACTATTATTTCATATATACTCTCATTTAAATATATATAGTACATGGCTGTATATATGAGATTCTTTCATTTAAATATTTTCTTTGTCAGCTTTGGTTCTACGTAGTGAGTTGTATAACTTAGAGCAGGGGAATTAGGAGAACGGCATGGGCCAATTCTTGTATGTATTGGGATCTCAGCGGGGCCCAATTCTTGCAGCACTACTTACTGTTGAATTCAACACGTGCTTGTATTTTCCTGTGTGCACTTGCTGAAAATATAATGTACTTAGTTGCTTCTGATCCTGTTCTGCAAGTGAACTGTAGTTGCTTACTATAATCTATCTTAAAGTTAATGCTTCGTGTCCACTGTTAATTCACAGCGGCATATGGCACCCTCTTAGCGTAATGGGATACAGACACCATTTCAGGAACAGAGGAACACAAGAAATTCAGGTAAATATGTCATTAACTTTTCACTACATCATGCTCGTGGATCCTAAAGATGCTCTCTGCAAGAAAAATTGTAGATCCTAAAGAATTAAAGAGACAAAGGCAAATGAAGAGGCATGCACGAATTAGAGATGATATATTACAAAGAAGAGATACCATATCTTCTACTCTATCGGGGATGATTTGCACAACAATTACCCCATTGACTTCCTGAACACGCTCACACAAAATGTCTTGAACCCAAACGTCTTGAAAAGTCAAGGTCAATTGTCTTATCATTCTACTCCCTACATGTATTATCATCAGCGTCAAGTAACCGTGTATTCTTCAAGTGTGAGAGTTCTGAATTTTTTAGTTGCAACTTAGCTACTATTTCATCCGGTTTATTGTACCACACTTTTCTCTCAGGTTATCTGGTTTATACCTATCTGATTTTATGATTATCGCATAAATTTTAGTCCTCTACACTTTAGTTAGTTATTGTAAAGCATCTTCAGTTTCTGCACATATACAAGTAGTATTCACAAGTCATCTTCAATTTCTATCATACAAGTTGCATGTGCTAGGAAATGACCTATTGATCATGTGCAGATTCATCTCAAAAACCAGTTTGTTTAAAAGGTTGGTGATTGTGGCCAGACACTTGATTCTTCACTTGGCTGCTGGATCACAATGGTGTCTCACTTCTCAAAATTTAATTTGAATGACATGACAACATTTTTTCTCCATTTGGTATTTGCAAGAATTGTTTTGATATCATACCATGAGAACTGACTAGCTAAACGTATGAGACGTGCGTGCATGTGCACATTTATTAGTGCTCTATAGGTTACTGTTGTACTGTACTAATGCCCCATGTTCTTTGTGAGTTCCTAGTAGTGGTCTTGGTTCATTGTTTAATTCAAGGATTTATGAGTTCCTAGTAGGGAACACATGGAAATGAAACTGCGGCGATGACGACGATATCGACATGGGGCTGCGGCGGTCACGATGATGATGACGAGGACATCGACATCGACATGGAGCGGCGGCGGCAACGACGACGGCATCGTCACCGTGCTGCGGCGGTGGCGACGACGACGACATCATCACGGTGTTGCGGCGGCGACGACGATGATGACATCAACACCATCAAGCACGGGCTTGTCGAGGCGCCGACGCCGACGACCTATACGCGTGTGTATATTGTGTGTGTGTGTGTATCTATGTGTGTGTATTAATTATTTATACCAGACATGTATGATTGACTGTACACATAAAATGTACGTATTATTAAATGCATGTATGTGAGTACTATGAAATGTATGTCTAAACTGGAATAGGTAGATTTTTATATTTTTTAACTCCTAATTAGTTACTAGTAGCGTGGGTGTATGATATATGTGCTACCACTATTCCATTAGTGGTAGCGCTGGTGTGAACTACTAGTAGCGTAGGGCACCGGCGCTACTGGTATGTCTGGTTATCAGTAGCGTGGGGTAAAACACGCTCTACTGCTAAAAAATAGCTGTAGCGTCGTAGCAGTAGCGTGGGTTCCCACGCTACTGGTATGCAAAAAACCCACGCTACTGGTAATGTTTTTCCTAGTAGTGTATTCATGCTCAACGCAAATGCCAAATAACATTTATTTAGGTTTAACACTAACCCCGAGAGTATAGGGAGTGTGCGATGATGATCATATCAATCTTGGAACCACTTCCAACACACATCGTCACTTCATCCTTAACTAGTCTCTGTTTATTCTGTAACTCCTGTTTCGAGTTACTAATTTTTAGCAACCGAACAAGTATCGAATACCCATGGGCTACTATAAACACTAGTAAGGTACACATCAATAACATGTATATCAAATATATCCTTGTTCACTTTGCCATCCTACTTATCCACCAAATATTTAGCGTATTTCTGCTTCTAGTGACTATTTCCTTTGTAGTAGAAGCACTCAGTTTCAGGCTTTGGTCTAACTTTGGGCTTCTTCACAGGAGTGACAACTTGCTTGCCATTCTACTTGAAGTTTCCCTTTCTTTCCCTTTGCTCTTTTTTTGAAACTAGTGGTCTTGTCAATCATCAACACTTGATGCTCTTTCTTGATTTCTACCTTCGTCGATTTCAACATCGCGAAGAGCTCGGGAATCGTTTTCATCATCCCTTGCATACTATAGTTCATCGCGAAGTTCTAGTGACTTGGTGATGGTGACTAGAGAATTCTGTCAATCACTATCTTATCTGGAAGATTAACTCCCACTTGATTCAAGCGATTGTAGTACCCAGACAATCTAAGCACATGCTCACTAGTTGAGCAATTCTCCTCCATCTCTTAGCTATAGGGACTTCATATCTCTCAACTCGGGTATTTGCTTGAAATATTAACTTCAACTCCTGGAACATCTCATATGGTCCATGACGTTCAAAACGTCTTTGAAGTCCCGATTCTAAGCCGTTAAGCATGGTGCACTAAACTATCAAGTAGTCATCATATTGAGCTAGCGAAACGTTCATAATGTCTGCATCTGCTCTTGCAATAGGTCTGTCACCTAGCGGTGCATCAAGGACATAATTCTTCTGTGCAGCAATGAGGATAAACCTCAGGTCACGGACCCAGTCCGTATCATTGCTACTATCATCTTGCAACTTAGTTTTCTCTAGGAACACATATAAAACATAGGGAAGCAACAACGCGAGCTATTGATCTATAACATTATTTGCAAAATACTATCACGACTAAATTCATGATAAATTGAAGTTCAATTAATCATATTACTCAAGAACTCCCACTTAAATAGACATCCCTCTAATCATCTAAGTGATCATGTGATCCAAATCAACTAAACCATGTCCGATCACTACTAGGGAAGACCTTATACACAGAATCTTACTAGTAGCGCGTGTTAAAATGAGGCGCTACTGCTAATTAGCAGTAGCGCGTCAACCAAAACCGCGCTACTGTTACCCCCTTAGCAGTAGTGCGGCAGGAACTGAACGCGCTACTACTATAATTGCCACAACGTTCCCGACGTGCTAGGTATAGTAGTAGCGCCCTTCTAGAAACGGTGCTACTACTACCGATTTTAGCAGCAACGCGTTTTCCCCTCGCACGCTACTGTTATATCTATTCTCACCTAACCCCCCGCGCGGCCTGATTCCCTCCTCTTCCTCCCCCAATTCACCACTCTCTCTTCTCCCACTCGTTGCCTCCGCCTCACCGCTATCTCCCCCGACCCCGCCTCGCGGCCGTCTCCCCCGACCCCGCCTCGCCGCCGTCTCCCCCGGCCCCGCCTCGCCGCCGTCTCCCTCGATCCGCCTCTCCGCCGTCTCCCCTGACCCTGCCTTGCCGCCGTCTCCCCCGAACCCATCTCTCTCCCCGCCCTTTGTAAGCACTCTCCCCTTCCGATCCCTCTTATTAATTTGCTTAGTATAACCCTAGCTATTTAGTGCTAGTTAGTATGAACCCTAGGCTATTTTTAGTGTTAGTTAGTTAGTTTAGTGTTAGTTAGTTAGTTAGTATGAACCCTTAGCAGTAGTTCCTAGGTACTAATTAGTTAGTAAGAACTAGGTACTAATTAGCTAGGTACTAGTTTATTTTTATTTATAGTAAGTTTATTTTCAGTAAGAACTAATTGAATTAATAGAACATGTTAGTAAGAACTTGTTGCTATTTTTTTAGTTAAAGCAATTTTTCCCGCATCGACGTGGACGATACCTATCCTGCATCCTCGTCGTCGAGTCGGTGGAGGACGACACCTGCTTGACCAGATGGGCCATGTCCGGGACTGGGCTCCGCCGGGGTGGCACTGGGAGGCGCTACCTACCGGGGGGCGCAGGTTGGTGAGGAGCCAGCCTGTTGTTGACCCGAACCTTCTTTGGTGGCGGTAGCGTGGGCCAGTGACGGTCCAGAGGCTCGAGGACCCCGCGGGGGTGGTGCGTCACCGTGTCAGTGAGGAGGACGCGCACGTCCATCGCTACTTGTTTGCATTGGAGCACAGGTTCTCCAATACCTGGCAGGTTCTCCAGGGATCTCACTGGAGATATGATCCCGTGATGGTTCCTTCTGTGTGGGTGTCCACCGCCCGCGCCGATACCCGTCGTGTGCTAGGGTTTTAGTTGTATTAGTGATGTTATATGTATGACACTATTCGGGATGTATTAGTGATAATATTCAACGATGTACGAACACGCATGAGATGATTTACTTTTGCTTATTCAATGCATGCTAATTTGAGTCCTATAAGATATTTTGAAATGTATATCTTGTGTTGCTCAAATATGATATGTGCTTGCCCAAGTGGCCGGTCATGTTTGCAGGTTACACCTCTGAGTGGCCTATGTTTTGCCAGAGTGTTGATTCATTTCCGTTCCGGCAAATTTCAGGCGCTCGATATGTCCTATTTTAGCAAAGGTCATGCCGGATTTTTCCGTTAATTTTGGCAAAGGTCATGCTGGAGTGTTGATTCATTTCCGTTCCGGCAAATTTCAGGCGCTCGATATGTCGTATTTTAGCAAAGGTCATGCCGGATTTTTCAGTTAATTTTGGCATGACTTGTGCCAGAATATGTAGGAAATATCGAGTGCCATGGATTTGTGTGTTGAGTATATATCCTGGTACTTGTCTTCGATCGATTTTCAGTTAATGTTTTAACGATGAACATAGGAAATGTCTGACGACGAAAAGGATTTCGGTATTTGCAAATACTGCGAAGACGAGCGCGGCCTGTGCGACGGAATCTTCCTAGATGATGATAGGCGCTTCAGCATCAAGCTTGACGAGAACTTCGAAGTGGATACAGTAAATCACAATGACAAGTCTTTTTTTGTAATTAAGCATGACATATGCTTCATTTGCTTCAACTTATAATTTGTTTTTACTATTCTACTAGCGTATCCCCTGCCATGCAAGAGTTTTTGTATTGGATAAGATAGGTTACAGTCGTACTATGGAGGTAAAGAAATTTTACTTGAAGACCGAGCATGGTTATATTTTCCACACAAAATTATACAATTCAGACGACTACACCTATTTTGGATGCAAAACATGGCGAGCACTATGCAAAACTTATGCATTTGAGCCTGATATGGTTATCACCTTTGATATTTGTCCGGAAGATGATATTGAAGGTAATACCGACATCTGGGTCGATGTGCAGACGCCTCCAGTTATACCAAAATGTGAGTTTCTCAACCATATTTATGTCTTTAATATTGTTTATTCAAAAATAGTTAACAGTTAATTTCTATTGATAGCTTATTTCGGTGCAAGCAAACATGTCCAACGCTTGGTAGACAGGACCGTATACTGTGCCGGGGCTGAACTCAACTGCGAGGAGCTCAGTCATTATGTTTCATGGCTTGCGGATCTTGATACTGTCAAGACAAATTTTCTTCCTGGATATAGAAATGTTAGTACTGAAAACGTGCGACCAATAGTGTTCATACTGAACTATGGTCACATCTATTTAGGAAGGATGGTAAGATTTTTAATATTTGTCCTCAGTGCATCTTTTCCATACATTATTTTTGAAGCTAAACTTCATTGCTAAGTATGTTGCCATACGATGTTCTTCAACAGGGAGTCCCGATGAATGTTGTGCCTTATGGGATCGAGACTAAAGGTACCATGGGTATTATTAGCTTACGGCCAAGATATCCTACAGATTACTGTAGTGCATTCAAGATTAGCGACGAATGCTTAATAGTGCAAGACTGGACCAAATATGTGATGGGGGAGCGCAGAGAAGTACTAGGGGGCAGCAAACAGAAGTGCATCCCACGATTAGGAGACAGGTTCATATGCATACTCCAACTTGATCAAGAAGAAGAGCTACACATGTTTTATGTTATTTTACCTAAGAGAGAGCAGCAGGAGTGATTAGCTAGCCAGAAATGAGTTTGAGGATGATGATGTGCTACACATTTACTATGATGATAAAATAGCTAGTGTTGGTGGTAATGACTATGATGATTATTATTAGCTAGTGTTAGTGGTGATTAAATAAATAATGTTGGTGGTAATTACTATGATGATGATTAAATAGCTTGTGCTGGCGGATTAGATTCAAGTGGAGGCAACATGTGGTGCACATCGAAAGTACTACTAGTCCAAACTAGATCAAGTTTGGATTAGTAGTATACTTTTGACATGCACCACATAATGCCTCCACTTGAACCTAATCCACCTTCATTTGACACACTGGACATAATGATGTAAACCTCATAACTGGTATTGTACCAATATTTGTCCGATGGAGAGAAAACGCATAAATACACTAAAAATAAAAAAAAATAAAAAATGAATACTTGTAGCGATGGACAGAAAACGCGCTGCCACTAGTTTCATTAGTAGTAGCGTGGGGATGAACAAACGCTATAGCTATTTGTCCTAGCAGTAGCGCGCCCCGGCACGCGTTACTGCTAAGCAATAGCTGTAGCGCCTTATTAGTAGCGCGCCTACCCATGCTACTAGTGAGAACAAAACCAGCGCTACTGCTAGGGTTTTCCCTAGTAGTGGATCATCACGTGAGATGGATTAGTTTTCAATGGTGAACATCATTATGTTGATATCTACTATATGATTCACGCTCGACCTTTCGGTCTCCAGTGTTCCGAGGCCATATCTGCATATGCTAGGCTCATCAAGTTTAACCTGAGTATTCTGCGTGTGCAAAACTGGCTTGCACCCGTTGTAGATGAATGTAGATCTTATCACACCCGATCAACACGTGGTGTCTCGGCACGAGGAACTTTGACAACGGTGCATACTCAGGGAGAACACTTTTACCTTGAAATTTAGTGAGAGATCATCTTATAAAGCTACCGCCGAACTAACCAAAATAAGATGTATAAAAGATAAACATCACATGCAATCAAAATATGTGACATGATATGGCCACCATCATCTCGTGACTTTGATCTCCATCTCCAAAGCATCATCATGATCTCCATCGTCACCGGCATGACACCATGATCTCCATCATCTTGATCTCTATCAATGTGTCGTGACATGGTCGTCTCGCCAACTATTGCTCTAGCAACTATTGCTATCGCATAGCGATAAAGTAAATCAATTATTTGGCGCTTGCATCTTATGCAATAAAGAGACAACCATAAGGCTTCTGCCCGTTTGCCGATAACTTCAACAAAACATGATCATCTCATACAACAACTTATATCTCATCACGTCTTGACCAGATCACATCACAACATGCCCTGCAAAAACAAGTTAGACTTCCTCTACTTTGTTGTTGCAAGTTTTACGTGGCTGCTACGGGCTGAGCAAGAACCGTTCTTACCTACGCATCAAAACCACAACGATATTTCGTCAAGTTAGTGTTGTTTTAACCTTCGCAAGGACCGGGCGTAGCCACACTCGGTTCAACTAAAGTTGGAGAAACTGACATCCGCCAGCCACCTATGTGCAAAGCACGTCGGTAGAACCAGTCTCGCGTAAGCGTACACGTAATGTTGGTCCGGGCCGCTTAATCCAACAATACCGTCGAACCAAAGTATGACATGCTGGTAAGCAGTATGACTTGTATCGCCCACAACTCACTTGTGTTCTACTCGTGCATATAACATCTATGCATAAGACTGGCTCGGATGCCACTATTAGGGAACGTAGTAATTTCAAAAAAATTCCTACGCACACGCAAGATCATGGTGATTCATAGAAACGAGAGGGGAGAGTGTTGTCCACATACCCTTGTAGACCGAAAGCGAAAGCATTAGCACAACGCGGTTGATGTACTCGTACGTCTTCACGATCCGACCGATCCAAGTACCGAACGTACGACACCTCCAAGTTCAGCACACGTTCAGCTCGATGACGTCCCGCGAACTCCGATCCAGCAGAGCTTCACGGGAGAGTTCCGTCAGCACGATGTCGTGATGATGGTGATGATGTTGCTACCGATGCAGGGCTTCTCCTAAGCACTGCTACAATATGACCGAGGTGGAATATGGTGGAGGGGGGCACCGCACATGGCTAAGAGATCAATGATCAATTATTGTGTTCTAGGGTGCCCCCCTGCCCCCGTATATAAAGGAGCAAGGGGGGAGGCCGGCTGGCCCTTTGGGGCGCACCAAGGAGGGGGGAGTCCTCCTCCTAGTAGGAGTAGGACTCCCCTTTCCTAGTCCAACTAGGAAGAGGGAAGGGGGAAGGAAAGAGAGGAAAAGAGGAGAAGGAAAGGGGCGGGGGGGGGGGGGTGCGCCCCCTTCCCCTAGTCCAATTCGGACCCCTCATGGGAGGGGGCGCGCCAGCCCCTGGGCTGCTGCCCTCTCTCTCCCCTAAAGCCCAATAAGGCCCAATACTCCCTCGGGGGGTTCCGGTAACCCCCCCCGGCACTCCGATTTTCTCCGAAATTACCCGGAACACTTCCGGTGTCTGAATATAGTTGTCCAATATATCGATCTTTACGTCTTTACTATTTCGAGACTCCTCGTCATGTCCACGACCTCATCCGGGACTCCGAACTACCTTTGATTCATCAAATCACATAAACTCATAATACGGATCGTCACCGAACTTTAAGCGTGCGGACCCTACGAGTTCGAGAACTATGTAGACATGACTGAGACACGTCTCTGGTCAATAACTAATAGCGGAACCTGGATGCTCATATTGGCTCCCACATATTCTACGAAGATCTTTATCGGTCAAACCACATAACAACATACGTTGTTCCGTTTGTCATCGGTATTTTACTTGCCCGAGATTTGATCGTCGGTATCTCAATACCTAGTTCAATCTCGTTACCAGCAAGTCTCTTTACTCGTTCCATAATGCATCCCGCAACTAACTCATTAGTCACATTGCTTCAAGGCTTATAGTGATGTGAATTACCGAGATGGCCCAGAGATACCTCTCCGACAATCGGAGTGACAAATCCTAATCTCGAAATACGCCAACTCAACAAGTAGCTTCGGAGACACCTGTAGAGCTCCTTTATAATCACCCAGTTACGTTGTGACGTTTGGTAACACACAAAGTGTTCCTCCAGTAAACGAGAGTTGTATAATCTCATAGTCATAGGAACATGTATAAGTCATGAAGAAAGCAATAGCAACATACTAAATGATCAAGTGCTAAGCTAACAGAATAGGTCAAGTCAATCACATTATTCTCTAATGATGTGTTCCCGTTAATCAAATGACAACTCATGTCTATGGCTAGGAAACTTAACCATCTTTGATTCAACGAGCTAGTCAAGTAGAGGCATACTAGTGACACTATGTTTGTCTATGTATTCACACATGTATTATGTTTTCGGTTAATACAATTCTAGAATGAATAATAAAAATTTATCATGAAATAAGGAAATAAATAATAACTTTATTACTGCCTCTAGGTCATATTTCCTTCAATAACATCAATGGTTTTTTTCCCTTTCCATGCATAATGGTCAATAAATCATGTGGTTTAAGCGTACACGCACTTTTGGTTTCTTTCATTTTCGTTTGCATACGTAGCTATGGAGAGATCTTTTCTCCGGCTGCTTAGCATGGCGGTTTTCCTTATTTATTTTTTTACGCTTGAATGCGTAGGTGCTAGGATTATAGCAGTCCCAAGCATTCTCCATCACAAAAAGTTCTACTCTACTAAGTACACCATCATTCTCTCGCAGCTATTCTTTTAATTGCGTACTTAGAGATGGAGTAGTACATAAATGCTGGTCAGTAGATTTCATCATAGAGATGTAGTAGTAAGTAGAGATGGAGTAGTACGTAGCATGGCATGATGAAACACTGATCGGGTAAATTCCAGAGAGCAGAGGAGAGGAGAGCGGCGCCTAGTTGTCTCAATATGTTATCCATTACAGCGAATGAGGGGATAATTAGCACATTGACCATGATGGGAGCGGAGGAACTAATTAATCCACATGCAACCCCCCTATACAGAACATCATGTGAAATCATATGCAGTGCCCTAAGCTGTAGCCCATGGATTGCACGTTGCAGCATGATCAACTGAACATGACATGCAGTTAATTTGCAACTCAACGTTATGAATTAGTATTAATTAGTTATGTGAGCCCAGTATCTCATGCGTACCTGTGGTGTCACATACGAACGACCACACCACATAGACCTGACATGGTACTCTCAAAAGAAGCTTTTTGTTGAGATGGTGTCATTATGATAAATACTTCAGATTGATTTGCTGGTGCTCACCTGCCTGAAAACGAAATATATGCAAAACGAAACAGTGATCAATTGATTTCGGAAAGCAAAGGAGAGGAGAGCAGCACTTGAGATCGAGGCCTCTCGTAGTGCCAGCAGCGCAGCACCTTGCCTGTGTCAGCGCAGTCGCCGGCCTCCTCGAGGGCCTTGCGCTGGACCGCGTTGTCCATGGACTCGTCAGGCGCAACTGGCCCTTGGGGAACACCATGTCGTGCCTTTTCTGTGAACTGACCACCAATACGTCTCGCTCGCCATCGCTGACGCCTTCGTCGCACACCCATAAGTGATGCAGCCCACCACCATTCGCCCGCCAATGCACGGGGCCCTTCCTCGCCGCAAGAAGGATCAACCCTCGAGCAGCCCAGCTGGCACAGACCAGAGGAAGCTTTGATGGGGTGGCAACGGCGGTGCTCATGAGCAGCAGCGGGGGCGCCAAGGACCATTATGACCGGAGAAGGAGCAACCATAGAATCAATGTACATGGGACGGGACACCGAAGGAGACCAGAGACAATAATATGGCAACAATGGCGACCTATTTATAAGCCCGCACCGCACTATGTTACCCAACAGCCGCAAAGATCAAAAGCGACGTGACACCCGAACCAACAGCGGCCAGAACACAATCCAATAACCAATCAAGAGATCGACAGTGACGTAACGACCGGACCAACAGCGGTTAACCAATCAAAAACTGAAAGAAGCATCGAAGCAAAAAAATCTGCCAGGAGATGAACTTGACCCACACAAAACAGAAAATACTAAATGAACCAAACCAAGCTGCACACACGTTCAAAAAATTTCAAATGAAAACCTAGACACACCACTCATGTGTACACCGCCAGGTACCAAAAAAAGGGCACGTGCCACATCCCAAATTCACCATGGGTCACTTTCAACCAAGTGGGTCAATAATAGAGCAAAAACCTTGCCGGATATAGAGGCTTGGATATTTCGAACAAAAGTTTCTCCCCGTTTCCATTAACACAAGTGCCATCTGGATGAGAAAGTACATCATAAAAATCTATTTACTTGTCAAATCATCTGTTGTTATGTTATATGCTAAAGCAACAGAAAACACACAAAATATCCACAGTCAGAAGTAATGACCTAGTAGTGATGTATCAACACAATTATCTCAGATGACCCATGAGAAGGCAACAAGGTATGTTCGGAAGAACTCAAAACCAATGAAAAGGCGGTTGTAGCCACAACAAGAATGCAAGGTAAGAATTCACGCATAAAAACGATTAATGAAGTTGTGTAGTGATGATTAACTACACATTGTTGGAGCATATACGTTCATTTTTTTTTCAACACTTGAGCTGCATGTAAAGCGAAGAATGATCAATTTTCTTAAAGGGACGAGAAGAAGAACAAGGGGGTGCCAGGTAGAAAGAGGGTTGGAGCTATTGTCACAACAAGGATGCCACATAGGCTATTACACACGAGAGACTTGTTATGGTGCGGACATCACATGGGCATGCGCATGCCACACACTCACCTTCTAGATTCTTCAGAAATCAGAAAGATACCGATGCACACAAATAATACAAGGTGATTACCATAAATTGTATGCCATCGCTCATTCTCTACTTTTAATTTTTAGTACATGGAAGATATTGGATTTTATGGAGGAAGTTGATCTTTTAGGAATCCATATATGAGGTCTATTTAGAGAGAGTCTCAAGAAATGTTACATGCATAAAGAAAGCAACTATTTTTAGTAATCTTGATGTGTCGTGTTGCATAACAGAATTGTTGCCAATCTTACATCATATTTTAATTGTTCGTTTGAAGTCCTAACATAAGCGAATTATAAGATGGAACTAATTCTGTTGGGTTGCCTCGAGGTGAGATTGGGAAATATGGTCAAATCAAATATTTGTGCACCTGGACTGGTATCTTAATAATCGGCCAGGTGAAATAAGCTAAAATAAATGAGTTTGAAGTAATGCTACGTTAAAAATGAACTATGTTAGACTAGAAATTATTTTCACAATATTTGTGCTTCGGTGGTGAAATTTGGCAATACACCATTAATGCACTAGACAGATCTAAAGTATTACGTCAACTCTTCCCAATTTCCTTGCACCTTCGTATTTTTTGTCCTAGACCATTTACATGAAAATAATTCTTCTTAGGTTTGAATTAAATATGTTATGAGTGCACAATTGCTAGGATTGGTTGTTCCATGTCAGTCATGGTTTCCAAAGGAAAAATGTAAATATGCACCCCTTTTCCTTAAGAAAGTTTATGCCAGTTTACAGGCGGGTTAAAACCCTAACACAAAATCTAGACTGAGTGGTGTATATGTTGTTTTTTGGAAACTTAATTGGAGTTTCACCGTGTTCTCAGCAAATTTTCAGTACTGAATGAAAGTACTCCACATGCGTCTGTTCTCTCTTGTTGTAAATTTGAATTTTATCTCAGGGAAGGGAATAACGGGAGACTTCTTCTCATGATTACTTCAACTACTGATCTTTGACATGTTTCCTGAATAAACTAAGAACACTGAGAATCTGCCCAAAAAATAAATCCTAGAACTGATATTGATCTTCTTTGCACATTTTCCCTAGAATCAAGGCAGAGGAGCAGCAACATCACGGGCATGGGCAGAGGAGCAGCAGCAGCACAGGCAGAGCTCCACTAGCGACGCGCAGCAGAGCAGCACCACTGGCACGGGCGGCAGGGGAGAAGGTTGAGTGCTCCTCGTCAAGGCGATCGAGATCCGGCCGCGAGCGGGAGCTCTAGGAGGACGAACTCCACTGGATCGTGGCGGCAAGTTCCGGCGACACTCGTACTGGATCGCGACATGACATGAGGGGATCATGGGGGCGCAGGTCCTTGGTGGCGGAGGAGGCAACAGAGCAGCTCCTAGATGTAGGGGGTGATGCGGTGAGCCTGGGAAGCCAGGTATGCAGACTTTTCGATGGTTACCTTCCAGATAATTTCATGGCTAGGCCTGATGTAGGGGGTGAAACAAGGAGGCATCATATTTTCAATTAGGGCAAGGATATTTGTAGACATGTCATAAATTTTTATCAGTATGAACAACACAACTCAGGTTATACGAAAATCAGCTGAATGGACTAGTATATCATTGTAATAATGATGCAGATCAACAACTGGGACGTCCATCGTGATATTTTGGAATGACGCAGGAGATGCCACAGATCTTGATGCTCCATTTTGAGCCAATAAAATACATCCGATGCCGTAGATCATCTGACAATTGTGGCAACAAGCGGCGCTCAAATAACTCTGCAAGCGAAAATAGGAAAACTAAAAAGGTCTTGTGAAAACTCTAGTACATTGACACAAAGAAATAAAACTACTTGCAAACAAAGTTGGTATTTCAATATCCTCAAGTGATCCATAAATGACAAAATTAGAATTTCGGATCACCTCCAAAACATGGATAACAAAGGCTGTTGACTGCCCAACACATCGACACACAGAAATAGTGAGTTAACTTCTTTGCATAAAGTTAGTATTTCATTATCCTCGGGCTACCCACAAAGGATAAAGTGAGCATTTCAGTAAGTATCAACAACATTACACTGAGCATAGAGGTAGCAGGCACGACGAAATCCTACTTCATCAGTAAACTAGTAGCCTAAGGTAGTATCAGCTAGCAACTCCGTAGTACATAATGGACAAGATCACAGACGGCAAAGCCATTGTCTGAGAGAGGACAAAATGAACAGATAACGAGTCCAGTGTCATCTAAAGCAGCCTAAATCACATGGGACATCATCGAGAAGAGGCAGGGACATCATAGAAGAGAAAGGGGCCATGAGGTAGCAGGCCATCATCAGAAATAGGCATCAACACACAAATCGAATCATCATAAGGAGCCATCAGAAAGCAGTTGATATGAAAGACAAATCAACATCAAAGATTAAATTTCAAGAGCCATCAGCACAAATTAGTAAGAAACATCTATCAATATGCACATAGATTGTAGATTAGAAAAACAAACGGAAACTACAAAGCTAGAGCTAGGACATACAACAGTGAGGAACATAGTTTTTTCATCAAAGTTCTGAAGCCTCATATGGATAAGCCTAACAAGCTCACCATGGAACATCGGAGCATAAAGACCCTTCCCAGGGATCATATCCGACTGCTAATGACCATTATTGGGTCCCCTGGGATTCACATTTGGAGCGTAACGATGGAATCCAACTAGTGCAGCAGTTAGTTGACCTTCAGTCTTGTAGCGTGCTCTCTCAGCCATGCTCGATTTCTCTTCTAGCTCAAACAGCAATATCAACAATGTCCCTAATAATAAATCCTTGTAATGATTAATGATAGCATCCATCAAAGAAGTGAGTCCAACGGGAACTTCATAAGCATGCATCCCTTGAAAAGTCAATCTTTGGACAAACCCAAAGCGACCCCCCTCACAGGCAATGACGAAGAAGTTGTCTTTAAACAATTCTCCAACCGCTACATTGGAACTGAGATTGTATTTGGAGAAGTACATATATATTGGTCGGAAAACCTTGGGGTATATTTTCACTGATGTGCTGAGAAATGAAACAAGTGCAAAATTTATTAACAACTATAGCACAAATTTACAAACATGACAATTGTTACAAACTTTGTTCAAATAAGGAATTAAAGGACAATTGCAAAATCCAGATCAAGTACAAACTTACAAAGATTTGTGGCTCTCCAATATTCCAGATGCCTCAACATTGGGAAATGCACCACACTTCAAAAGGTCAATATCACCAAAAGAGAACCAAGCTTTGATTTTTATGCCATCAAAGTCAAACAACACCCGAAAACCAACACTGTAGAGATTATTATGCCTAATAGCAAATTGCAGCCGAGGTTCTCCAGGACCACCAACTAACTCAACAACAAATATGACACATTCTGCCCCGAGAGGAAAAAACTTCCATGATTAGAACTAAATGCATAGAACCGAATCATTTGTAATGAAGTTACAAACTATTCATTAACATAATAAAAAAATACTTTTATTAAACTTCAATCGAGTGTATAAGTGATGCTTGGTAGAAAATTGGCAATGTACGTGAGTTTTAGGCCTTAAAACTGGTACTATAGTTGTTATTAATATCAAACATTTTTACTTCATCCCAAATTATCTTGTCCATAAGTGTATAAAAGTTACTTATCTTTCCATGTGTTAATTTTTTTTATTGATGTGCATCTTCTAATATATACATCTTGTAATGCTATTAAGTTATATTATTGTGGAGCTATTTAGTTAAAATTTATTTTACTACAATATATTTCACTTTAAATCAAAACAAATGAACACACCACATTATTTGGTTATAAATATATTTTCCCCATATTATTGTTGTATACCTACAAATATTAATATTTTGAATTAAAAAATTATAATATAACTTGAAAATGATTCTATAATACAAGACTATAATATCTTAATCAACTAGTTGGTCACCCTTAAATACTTTTTCATGCTCCGTTATTGGTGATACTTTCGTTGTATATATTTCTAGACTGTATGAAATGTCAACCAATAGTTTTTCCTTGAACCTTATTTCCGATTTCACTTGTTATTGATTTTTGTTGGTCCCTTGCATTGTTCTAACTTCATCTAGCCTAAAAAGGGCTGACATACCTAAACATTATTTCGAACAAGGGTTTATCCCCGTTTCTGTTAACACAAGTGCCATCTGCATGACCAAGTACATCATACAATTCTATTTACTTGTCAAATCATCTATTGTTATGTTATATGCTAAAGCAACAGAAAACACACAAAATATCCACAGTCATAAGTAATCACCTAGTAGTCATGTATCAGCACAATTATCTCAGATGACCCATGAGAAGGCAGCTAGGTATGTTCGGAAAAATTAAAAACCAATGAAAAGGCGGTTGTAGCCACAAAGAGAATGCAAGGTAAGAATTCACGCATAAAAACAATTAATGAAGTTGTGTAGTGATGATTAACTACACATTGTTGGAGCATTTACTTTCATTTTTTTTGAACACTTGAGCTGCATGTAATTAGAAGAACGACCAATTTTCTTAAAGGGACGAGAAGAAGAACAAGGGGGTACCAGGTGGAAAGCGGGTTGGAGCTATTGTCATAACAAGGATGCCACATAGGCTATTAGACACGAGAGACTTGTTATGGTGCGGACATCTCATGGGCATGTGCATGCCACACACTCACCTTCTAGATTCTTCAGAAATCAAAAAGATGCCGATGCAGACAGATAATACAAGGTGGTTACCATAAATTGCATGTGATCTCTCATTCTCTACTTTTAGTTTTTAGTACATGGAAGACATTGGATTTTATGGAGAAAGCTGATCTTTTAGGAATCCATATATGAGCTCTATTTAGAGAGAGTCGCAACAAAGATTACATGCATAACATAAAGAAACTCTTTTTAGTAACCTTGATGTGTCGTGTTGCCTAACGAAATTGTTGCCAATATTAGATCATATTTTAAATATTCGTTTGAAGTCCTAACAGAAACAAATTATTAGATGGAACTAATTCTGCTGGGTTGCCTTGAGGTGAGATTGGGAAACATGATCAAATCAAATATTTGTGCACCTGGATTGGTATCTTAACAATCAGCCAGGTGAAATAAGCTAAAATAAAGGACTTTGAAGTAATGCTACCTTAAAAATGAACTATGTTAGACTAGAAATTCTTTTCACAATATTTGTGCTTCGGTCGTGATATTTGGCAGCACACCATTAATGCACTAGACAGATCTAAAGTATTAGGTCAGCTCTTCCCAATTTCCTTGCACCTTCTTATTTTTTGTCCTAGACCATTTACATGACAATAATTCTTCTTATGTTTGAATTAAATATGTTATGAGTGCACAAGTGTTAGGATTGGTTGTTCTATCTCAGTCATGGTTTCCAAAGGAAAAATGCGAATATGCACTCCTTTTCTTTAAGAAAGTTTATGCTAGTTTACAGGAGGGTTAAAACCCTAACACAAAATCAAGAGTGAGTGGTGTATATGTTGTTTTATTGGAAACTTAATTGGAGTTCCATCACGGTGATGAATAGAGTGAAATGAGCTTTTTCATTAGGGCTTTCTTTTGTAGTTCGTTTGCGCCAATTTTTAACTGCTTTGTATGTTTGGTATTTTCATACTGAATTCCCCTTGCAGCCATGTCACGTTTCATATTATTCCGTCTCTATACCCTCCCCATTTTTGGTGTTATGATTGCCCTTCATTTTCAGTTAAAGTGGTGTCAATTACCTTTCTACGTTGTTATTGCTGGAATTGGATGTTGCATCCCAGTCATGGTTTCCGAAGAATATTTTAATTTCCACCACATTTCTTTGTGAAACTTTAGTATGCAAGTTTAAGGAAGGGTTAAAACTCCTAACACAAAATCAAGACTAGGTGGTGCCACTCTACCATGCTAATGAACATAGTGAAAACAACCTCTTTTGACTTTGTTTCATAGCACGGATTTTTCACTGCTTAAAATCTTAGCCCCGTGCCGCTCCCGCGAGTGGCACGGGCGCAACCTAGGCGGCGCCGCCGCCATCTTAACCGCGTCTCTCCCCTCCATCGCCACCGCTACTGGACGTCGCTGGGCAAACCCTGTGCGTGCATCGGCGACGTCGGGGCCATTCCCTCCCGCAGGGCGTTCGGGTGGTGCGTGACGCCCCTATCTTGTGGTGGAGCGCGGCTCGGCTGCTCGACGGTTCTGTGTCGGGGCGGCGACGTCTTGGGACGTGAACCACGGGCAGTGACGGTGCCCTCTGCATCGGGCGGCGTAGGGCAGACATGGCACGTGCGGCATCCATGTGCAGGGTCGGGAAGGCGCGCGGTGTTGGCGCAGATCTGGCGCGGCGTGGGATGGTCGCGTGCAGGCACGGCTACGTCGTGCACCTGGTGTGGTTGTGCGGGGATGTGTGGCGTGCGCGTGTTGGGTGCGACGTGGGCGTGGGCGTGGGATGGCTCGGTGGAGCTTCCTCGGTGGAGCTCGAGTGGCGTGGCTTGGAGGCTCGGGACGGCGCGGAGAGGTGGCTGCATCACGAGGTGGTGGTCGATCTGTCGTCGCCGGTAGGTGCGCGTGGACTCCGGCTAGGGGCCATGGTGGTCCGTGGCCTCGGGCGGCACTCCTCCGGGCCCTGCTGGCATGGTGCTAGGTTTGGCGTGGGGGCTCATGCTGTGTTTGGTGGTCCTCCGGTCCATCATCAGCGGATCTGCTGTTCTCTTTGGCGCAAGGGTTGACGGTTGCATCCATGAGGTGCGGGTGGCAGCGAGGTGGCATGTACGGTGGTGGTGGTAGTGGTGATTGGTGGGTGCTTGTGCTGGAGGTGGACTGCCGGTGGTCTCCGTGTATTGCGGTTAGCTGTGCCGTCTCGATGCCTCTGCATCGACGGGCTGCGACGATGTGGTGGACGTTGGTGGGCTTGACGGTGTTGGTGTTGCCGTGTTGGATGCTGTGTGGACGTGGTGGTGTGGTAGCTTGGGTGAAGACACTGTCTCGGCTTGTGTCATGACCAGTGATGGCAGCGGCTGTGGCCACCGTTACCTTTCTGAAGGCATCGCTGCTTTGCTGCCGCACCCCTCCTACATGGATCCGACCATTGCGGCCTCTCCAGGGAAAACCCGATCTAAGAAGATCCACCGAAGAAAAACATCAACCGAATTTCACGAGATCCACTACATACTCATTTCCGCACGCCGCCTCGTCTTCCTAAGAAGGACCCACACCTTACCAACTAAAAACACACCTAAAAACATGCCTCCATTGCCCTAAGGGCATAGAAGACGAGGTAGACCAGCGACAGTGCCAACGGAAGGCAGGGAACCTTAATTGCATGCTCGCTTGGCGAGCGAGACAAAAGGGTAGGATGCGTTGTATCTCATTTCCCGACCCTTACATTCCAATACTTGGCCCTTCGCCCTATTTAAAGCCGCACGACTGCTGTTGGGGATATACCCCACGGTGTAACCCGGCCGGAAGTATAACCCGGCCGGACTTGGCGACTCACTAAAGACCCGCCCGATCCTGGCGACTTATGGGTGACCTGGCAAGCGGATCAGAGGAGCGACAAGACCCGGGGTCCCAGGAGGCTCAAGGCCCAGAAGGCCGGCTTACGTTATGGTAGGCCGCCTTAAGAGGAAAGGCGTGAGAAATATCTCCCTTACAAGGAATCAAGACCCGGACTTGTATCCGGCTTGTAGTAGAAGATAGGCTAGTCCTAATCCTATTTGGACTCCACATGTAACCCGCTCCTTTAACTTATATAAGGAGGGGAAGAGCTCCCCAAAGAAGGAGGGAGAAAGAAGAAACAATCTCTAGGGCTAGACACGAAGAGTCGGCTTACCGGCGACTCTCTCATGATCATAATGAGACCTAGCCTCAAATAGCATGTAGGGTTGTTATCGGATGATGTTTTCCGGGGCCCGAAGCTGTCTAAATCCTCGTCTTGCATGTTGCGTCTCTCGTCCCGATCAACCCCTCTCAAGCTACCACGTAGATGCGTTAGCCTCGCGATTAAGTCCTGACACTAAGGACATCTGCCGTGACAATTCCACGACAGTTGGCGCCCACCGTGGGGCCTGCGCACGGTGGTGTTGAGTTCTTGAAGGGATCTTTTTTAGGGTTCGAGGGGCTCATAATTCTTTCGGATGAAGAAGAGCTGGTTGGAAAGGATTTGCATCAGTGTCAAGTTCATCAGTCTAGACTTAAGATCTACGTACTGCAGGATACGTCAGATGTTGGATTTAACAACCGGATCCGATTCCTGTTATACTTCACATCCACGTCTGTTGTTTTTCACGAGAGGATCAAGTCGCAGGGAGAAATAAGGGCCTGTTTGGTTTCAAATAAGTCACCAACTTATAAGTCGAAAAGTGCAAAATGTAATTTATTTTGCCAAACAGACCTGAATTATAAGTCACCCCAACTTATAAGTCATAAGTTGCTCCACCCCAACTTAAAATTTATAAGTCACCCCCTTTTGCATGGGCCCCACCACTTGCATGATGTTAATTGGTATGGAAAGGTGTGGAAAGATGACTTATAAGTCTGGTAACAACCAAACAGGTGTGACTTATAAGTCACTGATTTTAAGTCACCTGACTTATAAGTCAGGTGACTTATTGGAACCAAACAGGACCTAAAAGTCTACCTGTTACTTTCGGGGATGAAGACCAAAGCCTGCATTTTGTCAACAAGTGCTACTCCAATTAGTACTCAGTACAGCAAGCTTTTCAAAGGGAAGAAGACCACGACCCGGATTCCGTTTCGTCGCCAAGTCACCCGCGGCGTGCAAGTCGCCGTCAAGATGGGCGTGACCCGGAGAAGGGCCTCAGCCACGCTCTGAGTCACCGGAGGGCCTCCGCAGCAGTCGCTGCCTCCGCTATAGTGGACCGACTCCGCCGACGCGGCCTCTCAAGTCGCCGTCCTGTCTCCACATCGCTCGCCGTCTCCGCCTCCGATTCGTCACCCGCCTCCGTTTCCGAGTTGCCATCTGCGAGCCGCCGTCGCCATGCTTCCACCACCGGCTGCCGTCGTGACTTCCGCGGCCGCCGCCACATCGTCGCCCGAGCTTCTATCCATTAAACCGTGGTGCTGCCGTGCTGTCAAGCCGCCGTTACCGCCGCGCTGCCCTGAGCTGCCCCTACCTCATCGCTCCGCCTCCGCCGGCCTCGTCCGGGTCGCCGGTGCGGCCTCGCTGCTATGAGCCGCCCTGCTACTCCGCTACTACGAGCCGCTGGTCCGGCACTTACCGGTTCAGACCTCCGCTACTATTAGTCCGCCTTAAGACGATCCCGTGACTTGCTCCTACCGGCTGTTGCTGTGCCATCACCATCGCTACCCTCGTCGGCGCGCTCAAGTCGCTGCCATGCCTCACTTTGACTCGCCTCTCAAGAGTCGCCATCACCACAGCTGCAAGCTACCGCTGCTGCCCGTGAGCCGCCCAACTGGCCGCGCATCGTCGAACCGCCAAGTTCCCCCGTGACGCGCGCGCCCTCTGCTCCGGGTTGCTCTAAGCTGAGTCACCTCGTCGGTCTGATTCTTCCACATCCTCTATATCCAAGCCGGCCTCAGCTTCACTACACCGCAAGTTGCCTCCGCTGTGAGCCGCCCGACAGTAGACGGTGAGTCGCCATGGAACTCTGAGCAGCGTTGCCTCTGGGCCGTTTCTGCCTCTGCCGAGCTGCTACGGTCACCCATCGCCTCCGGGCCGATTGTCGTCGGAGCGCCCTCGTTGTTCGATCCGCCCGCACTTCTCCGACCGTGCCGCGAGCAGCTCCCCCTCAGTCGCAGTTGGCTTCACGGCTTCATCTCTTCGCCGTGCGATTCCGCCTCCGCCGCGGCTATGCTTCGTCGGCTCACTACTGTTACAGCTCCGCCCGGTGCCTCTTTGCCGCGACCACCTCAGCAGGCCAGCTCCGCCTCTACCGTCCGCGGCAATGCATCCCCTGACCTCTGCCATTGGGTTGAGCTGGCACCGCGGCCAAATCGCCTGGTTTTAAGTCGCCCCTGCGACTTTACTCGTGGACATGTATTCGCCCTCGCGCCAAGCCGCCACATCCGCCGCGCCACCTGCCTTCATCGCCACGTCCCGGGCTGGTTTGCCGCGACGCCTCTCTTTGCCGGGCGACTCCTCGAGCCGCCGCCTGGCCCCGCAGCACGCCGCCTTGCGGAACCGTTGGCCCCGAGCCACTAGCCAGCTCCGGCTAAATGCTTGGGATCGTTCGACCCTAATGTCGCGTCCTCTAAACTTAAAGTACTATTATAATGAAGCTTCATGTGTTGAAGAAAGATAATCATAAAGAAGAAAGGAGCGACTTCTATGCAATCGCTATAGCTGATATTGATCGCGCCATGAAGAAATCTACTGATAACTTGCTACATGCGCCGGGAGGTGTAAGCTTCAGACTTGCACAAATGGAGGGCAGAAACACACCATCTTGAGGACTCTGTTGGCAGGTTGAAGTTCGTGATTGATAACTACAAATGGCAGCACTGATGGAAAACTGAGACAATTTGAGAACACACGGTGAGAGATTAACAGGAGACTAGAAAAGAATAGTGACGCCATGTTATCTGACGGATCCACAAGTAATCACTTGGGGTACAAGGCATGCCACGCCTAAATCCATCTCGCGTCAAGCGGCATGGTTCAGGTCACCTTCCGCATCTGCAAGAACTTTATCATAAAGTGCTGACAAAACGCAAGAGAATCCAGCACCAACATCCGCGTCACACCGGGTCACTGACAAAATGCAGGCTTTGCTCGCCGTCCTCGCAGTCCAGTGTACATCACATTTGCCGGGTCACCCGGCGGACGCGTATGTACACGGCGGGTTGTCGGGTCAGACGGATTAAGCCTACCTTGTGCTTTCAGCAAGCAACTTTGACTCGCCACAGAAAGCCAGAAACTGATTCACCGTATGGTCTCCGGCTTCGACAGCCCGGCCGTGGTCGATCATACAGCTAGCAGTCGACGTGGTGGCCAGAGTCAGATGCCCTGACGAACGTTGCCCACACATAGGGCTGGACTAACGAGCAACTCGGCTCGTTAAGCTCGTGCTCGTTAAGGCTCGGCTCGTTAAGCTCGTTAAGATCAACGAGCAGAAAACCCTGCTCGGCTCGGCTCGGCTCGGCTCGTTTGAAGCTCGTTAAGCTCGTGAGCGTTCGCGAGTGCTCGTTAACATATTATAATGTGTTACGATATACATGATGAATGTGCAGGTATGGTTTTCAAGATGAAATATGGTGACTACAAAAATAAATAAAGTAGTTTGTTGCATCATATGTCGATTAGATTAAATAGATGGGCTGAGGTACTACAAAAAGTTTGTCACGTAATATAAAAATATGTGTTGTGTTGTTACTAACGAGCTTAACGAGCTACTCATGAAACTCGTTAGCTCGCTCGTTAAGCTCGTTAAGCTTAACGAGCTAAAATCAACGATTGGCTCTGTTCATTAAGAAAGGAGCTACGAGCTTAATGAGCCGAACTATCGAGCGCTCATTAAGCTCGCGAGCTATGAGCTTTTGGTCCAACCCTACTCACACATAACTTGTCGTTCAAAAACATCAGGTGGTATCTATCTATATCTATTTTAACACATTGTTTCCGTCAAAGAACAATTACTTGGTCTGTATATTTTTACGTGCAGGACAATGATTTATTATAAAGATGGTGACATGCTGTGCCTATGGAGTGTGCATTAGCATAATCATGCACCGGTGCCCGCGCCGGCTTGTGAGCGCAAGCCGCCACCCGTGCAACTCGATTTACATCATTTCGCGTGGCTTACCGCGACTGCGATTGACTCGCTCGTCCACGCTGGCTTACAACACCGCGGCCGACTCATCTGTCCGCTCCCATGGCCGACTCACCCGTCATTGATTTCAACTTTACCGCAGTGATCATCAACTCTGCGACGGATTAATTCCGGCTCAACACATCAGGTGAAATCCATCCAGTATATTTTATATTATATATTGCTTTCTTTAAAAGAGTAATTACTCTGGCTTGCCAGTTCTCCAGTGCAGGACAAGTTATATCACTGGGATGTTGAATGACTCATTCCGGTTTATATCACGGTCAAATATGGAGAGTCTCAAGCCAACTCCTCGAGTAGTCTTAAGACTCGGGGGCTACAATGACATGACTCAGGAACTCCGGGTCATTGAAGGGAATGATAACCCGGTTCCGGAGGACACCGCCATATTGATGAAAATTTAAAGGACGTCAGAAAATTGTCAGTCCAAAATAAAAATTCCGGTTTAAAATTCGGTTCAGGAGACATCTCTCTCCCGCAAAGCTTTGAAGCTCTCAAAACCGGTTCAACACTACTAGAAATACCACTACTAATGGCGCACCTAATATGGCCATTAATGGAGCATCACTGGTGCGCCATTGATAGCACGCCATTAGTAATTTTTACTAATGGCGCACCACCTGGTGCGTCATTAGTATCTGGTATACTAATGGCGCACCACCTGGTACGCCATTAGTATATGCGAGAGTGCGCCATTAGTATGCCTCCCAGGGGGCATGTATACCCAGGTGCTTTGGCATACTAATGGCGCACCACCTCTGGATGCGCCATTAGTAACCGCAGCATACTAATGGCGCACTACCCGGTGATGCACCATTAGTATGCACTGTCATACTAATGGCGCACTGTCATGTGATGCGCCATTAGTATGAATATTAGGTTTTTTTTTATTTTTTTATTTTCTGTTTTTTGCACAGGTTACAAAATGTATAATTTGACAAAATATAGACAGCACACATCAACAATAGATTCATCAAATACAATAGAAGATTAGTCTTTGAATACAATTCATCATATTAGTCTCCGAATACAAATCATCATATTAGTCTTCGAATTGAAAAGACCGAACAAAGATAGAACATTATATTACAAGTCTCGAGACCGCGAGTAGCGAGTTTATCTTCGCATTACAAGTCGATATCGATCATCTAAACTACCATCACATAGAAGAGAGCTGCGGTCATCACGATGAGCATCATCACGATGAAACTCGTCTTCATCCGGTTCCTCCAACGCTCCCTCCCCTCTCCCGCTAGATAGCGGGCGTATCTAGATTCGGCCTCGGCCCTAGTGGTGTACCCTTTGTAACTGTTACCGCTGAATCGGTGAACCTGTCTCCGACACTCCTCCCAGTCATCGTAGACTCCGGGAACCTTACCCTTGTACACGACATACGTCGGCATCGCTATGCACTAGCCAAACGAAACGTTAGTACCAATTCACAGACAATACATAAGCAACATATAAGTATGCAACAGAACGATCGGAAGAGAAAAGCAAGACATTAATAGCATCGATTACATCTAAGTTGAACGACTCTCGAAACAAAGAGACATACTACAAGTTCATTAAAGTTTAATTACAACATGAGCCAATCGATGTTTCAGAACTAGACAACTCGACTCAAGGGACCGGAGCGTGGATGAAGCCGCCGTCTATCGTGGGAGTCATGAAAGAACGGGCGTTGTCATCCTGCATTTGTAGCATTTTGTCGATGTCACTGTTGGACGGTTGATTTCTGAGGTAGAACTGCCCCGAGGTACGAAGGACATCTTGATGGATGATTTCCGCAAACTCCGACTGGATGCGAAAGAATTCTTGTCGGAGGTCCGCGTCCTGGATTGCCGACACGCTCGCGGCCCAATCTTGGAGTTTACTCGGTAGCAGAAGTTGATGATGGTCCCGTACGATCGCCCGCATGTGATGGATGGCGTAGTAGGCACCCTTCCGACCGCCAGGCGGCTGCTTGACGCAGCAGAACGTCGTATTGTGGGAGAACACGTGCTTGCCGTACTTACGAATAGGCCTGATGAAGGTGCCTCCAGATTTGGCGTAGCCGGGGAGAACATCATCAAGAACCTTCTTGACATTTGTGTAGTCTACGTTCGACTGACGGTCCGGGTCGAAATACGTGGCCATGGAATATTTGGGGCTTAGGAGGATGAGCGTGCAACGTGTGTCACTGCAGAAAACACGGAATGTTAAAAGAAAAACGATCGAAATGTTACGGGCCGGTTGAGGGGAGGACTTACTCGGGAAAGTAAGGCACGAGGAAGTTATCCTTATCTTGGTTTGCTAGAATGACGCCTTCGAGGTAAGAACTCGCGACTTGCCGGTCCCCAGCACTGCCCAAGATCTTGGCACGCATGTAGAAGGGGTCGACTATCACGATGTCCGGGGTCTTGTCGCGAATGATCCGCATCTCCATACTCAGCGAAAATAGCCGAACGAAGGTGTAGTGCAGCGGATGAAGGTTAAACATAGCAAAGATGTCATCAAACCGCAGGACGATCGTACCCCCGATGTCGCCATCCACAAAGCCCTTGCCCTCTGGCACCTTGGCCACGAAAACCGGGTATGCCACATCCTTCTCTCTGAGACGCCGCTTCTCCAAAGAAAGAACACTGTCGTGCAGACTCCGCATAGCACCGGTTGCAGCATTGAGCATATTTGGTGGTAGCATCGCCCTACCCGCCACATGCACCCTCCTCGAGATATCCTTAGGTGAAGGTGGCCCGTCCTGAGCACGGATCGTACTCGGTGCCGGCTGGCTCGCACCCTTCTTAGTCTTTCTTTTGCGTGCCTTCTTCTTCTCCTGTAATGGGACCGAGTTTTGCTCACAGACCGCCTTCTTGAGTGTGTTGGGGCTGATAATATTTCGCACCTCGCCTATCTGAGGCTCGGTGAAGTCGGCAGCTGGAGGCGTCTCCTGAGAGCTGAACGCCAGACGGCGCCTGTTGCAACTTGGCTTCTCCGCGGTACGAGCTAGATCGCACACGTCTTTTGTTGGGTTTGGTTCTTGAGAAGGAGGCCCCATGAAGTCGCCATCGTACCCATGCTCGGCAAAGTACTGATCGACGTTGCCAAATGTATCATAGTCGTCGTCGTCGTCGTTCTGATCCTGTGCCATATGCATGTTTGGATCCAGTGGCATAGGGATGTCCGGCACCGTTACGGCGGTCTTGCCATGGGGCCGACTTGGCGCCGGCACGACTGGCGGTGTTGTCTTTGGGGTGGTGTCCCCCGCCCCCAAACGAATCTGGCTCTTCGGCCAAAGCAGGGGCCAGCTCAGGCAGGCGCTGAGGGTCATCACGTCATCATCGCCGGCCCCGACGGGTCGATTCGGAGGTAACAAGTCGTCGCAGCCTGGCAGCACCCGAACCAGTTGAACCCTAAACAAGTTGGGTGGCATCTGGGTACCGTGGAACAAGGGGTTGCCCGGTTGAACGATTTTGCCCTTGGCGACATCGACCAACTCGTTGTTCACGAAGTGGAGGAGAGTGCACGGAACGTCGGCGGCGCCCTGCGAAAACATGTAGGGCATCAGGGATGCCCAGTCAAAGGCAAGGAGATGAAGTCCTCGGTCGAGAGAGGCTTAATTAGTTACCGTGATGATGGCGTCGAGCTCGGCTAATGTAGAGGCACCGCCAACGGCGGGCGTGCAGTTGACGGAGGGGCCGCTTGCTGCAGAGGTGCCGGCCGGCGTACACCCGGGTGCATTAAGCTCCCGTGCCGGCGTCGGAGACACCAATGCCGCCTCCGCCGGAGGCACCAATGGCCCCGCCATCGCATTATGCGAGTTGCTGGCCGTGAAGCTAGGAATCGGGGGCGGCCCCTGTTGGCCGCCCGCAATCCACGCACTCAACCCCGAGATCAAGGTAGGCACAAGGGCGGTGATCGTCGCTCCGAGTCGTTGTTCCACTTGCTCTTGGACAATCTCCGGAATCCGCGCCACCTGTGCCTTGAGTTCTTGAACCTCTCGCGCCTGGCTTTCCGAGCTGGTCTTTTTCTCCTTCCGCACACCAGCGGTATAGTATGACCCTCATTTTGTCGACAAGCCTTTGCCGGCCACACGACCAGCTGACGTCGGCTTACTGAGCTTATCCTTGTTCTTCATTATATTCAACCCCCTATTTAGAGTGGTGTCCCAAGGGTTGCTCTGAGTCGACCCCGCGCTACTGCTTTCAGTCGCCTGCGGAAGGAATGTGAACCATTTAGAAATTCGGCTTCATTAATTAGAATGCAACCATATGGAGCTAATTACGCGGGGGTGTATTCCTTACCAGAACAAGCTCAAGCCGCCTGGTCTTCGGATCCGTGGTAAGCTCCTTTGTTTTCGGGTCCTTCTTGTACCGGGCCCTGACAAAGTTCCTGGTCTGCTTGTCACCGTATTTATCGAAGAGGGGCGGTAGGCCTTGCTCGGCACGGTCCGCCTCCTCCTTGTCCCATATAGGCTCCGCCACTCTGTAACCGCCGGGACCGAGTGTGTGTTCCCCTATGTTCAGCTCCCGCATTTGTTTCCCCCACTCACTTGATTGGGAGCTTGCGGTGCTCGAGCAATTGATCTTGAAGTCGTTGTAGTCATCTTCGGTGATCGAAGGATTTTTCTCCTTGATCTTCTCATAACTCTCACCTTTCTCGATCATTCTCTTCACATTGCTTTTCCAAGTAGACAGGGCCTTGCTCATCTTCGTGAGGGCAGCATTGTTCACTTTATTCCCTTTGAGGCTTGTGTTTTCGAATTCAGCGGGGAACTTGTATCGTTCGTGCAGCTTCGTGAAGAGGAGGTTGCGCAAATTCCCTCGGCCAGGATGCCTCAGGTTCTCGGTGTTGATCGAGACGGTGCTCCGGACAATGCACCCGAGCTGAAGTGAGTACCCCTTGACTATTCGTTCGGGCGCCGTTGGATTCCCGTTGGAGTCCACTTCAGTAACTTCCTCCTTGAGGGTGCGGAGCACGATCGGGCGCCGGTCCTTCCGTTGCCTCTTCGGCTGGCTGCTATCTGTGCGTGCACCGCCATCATCAGTGGTGGCATCCTCGGCGGCACCATCAGTGGTGGCATCAGTGTGGTCATCCTTGGCGGCACCATCCGTGGTCTCAGGATCGGTGGGGAAGGCGGCGGCCTCATACAAGTGAGGTTGTTCCTCCATCTCCTGGGACAGCTCCCAGAATGCCTTGCCGCCCGAACCCCCGGCCTCATCGTTGTGGGCCATGTTTCTCTCTAAATAGAAACAAAGTTTGGTCAAAAAGTTGGTTATTATCAAGGAACAAGATCATGGTATCATCATTTAGGGTTTGTCGACACCGAGGCATCCTAAAATCTAAGCTTTTATCATTGAGGGTTTTTCGACGCCAAGGCACCCTAAAAGCCTAACTTTTCATCATTTCGGTTTTTATCGACACCGAGGCACCCTAAAAGCCATGCATTAGTCACAAGTACGCCGGGGCACTTGATCCTACTTAATTAACTACTAAGATACCCCGGCCCATGCATTAGTCACAAGTACCCCATATGTCCTATTTTTAGCAAAGTCATGCTAAAATTCACGGAAAATTTCAGCATGACCTTTGCTGAAAATAGGACATATGGAGTACCCGAATTTGCCGGAACGGAAGTTAATCGACATTCCGGCAAACTCAAGGGCCTCTTGGGGTACCTGCAAAATCATCACGACACGATGGTCGGAGACAAAACCCAGCAAACTAGCAAAATCATCACAAATTGTTTTCTGTTAAAGATGATCATCATCTTTACAAGTCTTTCTCAATGTGATCACAAGTAATTCAGAGGCATCACAAGTAATTCAGAGCATCACAAGGCATTAGTAGTTCAGTACATGAACAAGTTTTACAAACCCATATAAGAACAAGTGAATTCTAGTCCCATTGACACTCCTGGTTTTCTACAAACACCAAGTACTAGGGCACACAAAAGTTCTGAAATATTCAACAAGTTCTACAAACACCAAGTACTAGGGCACACCAAGTTCTACAAACACCAAGTACTTCGCGTGTGGTTTGGAATATTCAGAAATCAAGTTGAAATATAAAACCATATAGAGGTAGGTATGCTACAAGTCTACAACATATATACTAATTAATCAACTGCAATCAGGAGACAGTTTCTTCTTCTAAGTCCATCTCACGGTTCGCTGAATTAAGAAAAATACATCATCATTTCAGAAAACTTACGCAAACTACTCAAAACAGGAAGAAGAAGAAAAACACATTTCAGAAGGAAAAAACTGTTGTGCTGTGTGGCTTTGTCACCCTATTGTGCTGTGTGGCTTTTGGCCACCCTATTGTGCTGTGTGGCTTTGTCAGTGACTCATCAGCGCCCTATGCAGCATTGCTTGCTACCTTCCAACTGTTCCAGGTATCTCTGATACAATACATAATTAGTTTCCAACAAACAAATAAAGCTAAGTATCTCTGGTAGGACACAATCCCAAAAGTTCAAATGATTTCTTGAGTAGTACGTACTAGTTACAGTGCCCACATTGTAGTTTTTAATTTGCAATAGTGTACTTTGCAGTAGTTTATGCTTGGCTATTCCTTTTGGATGTGCAGATAGGAGTATAGGACGGTCATCTAACCATCTTCACCACAACAAAAAGCTTTGGATGATTTCTACTCCATTGGCCGGCCATGTGTAAGCTCAAAGAAAAGCAATCATTTTCCATGGGAGTGGTACATCAAAGAACCATGGGAGTGGTACATCACAGAGCCTTTGTTTTGAAGCCAAGGCATGGCGAGATGCAGCGTGGAGCAGAAGTTGGCAGAGGCATGGAGATCGAGCAATGTGTGCGAGGTAGGTGAAATCATGCATGACCCTAATTTATAACACTAGATTGGAATGAATATTTTGCACAGGAGAGGGTATGGTCAAGTAGTGTGTACTTTGAGTGGAATCAAATCTGCCACCAAGTCAGTGCCACCCTAGCACACCATTCATCAGCACAGCGCCGTATGCTCACCCCTGCCCCCACACACAATGCTCATATATGCAGACAAGGCTACCCTTTCTAGCACCACCTGTCCATTAGCATGAAGGAAATCCCTAACAGTGCTCCCTTGGTAATCCATTTGCAAACCAAGATCAAATTCGTAAAACAAGCAGAGGTGTGGCTTGCCTGTGTCAGAATGTGAACCAATATCAGTGCTCTTACTTGAGTATGTCTTATGAAAGGGGATTTTAGCTCCACAGCTAAGGACATTGTAAGATTGGTTGAACTTCGATTTACTACAAGTAGGTTAATTTCATAAAAATAGAAGACTGTAAAATATACCCCAGACATAGTCCATTGAAAAAATGTTGATATCAATGAGACCTATGCTTTTGCATGCATATCATTACAAGTAGGACAGAGTAGGAGTGCTCTGTGCTCAGCATGATGCAAGAACACAAGATATTACTAGAATTACCAGTTTGGAATTGCGTTCGTATGGCAGAGAAGCAATTCTCCCCTCTTGCTGAGACGGGGGCAAGGGAAAACTGAAAAGGCCAAGGCGAACCAGGACGAAGGGAATCGGGATCCTGATTTGTTATACCTCACACATGTGCATTATTTTGGTGTCATGCCCTTGATTTTAGCCTTCAAAGATCTGAGGGGCTGCCCCTGTCCTAGGTAAAGCTACGCTTGATTGTTGAGAAATTGCCGCCCCCAAAGCAATGATTTTGAAGCCAAGCCCCTCAAAGCATACTACTCCTACTTATTATGCTAGTCTATGAGGCAAGATTCATTCAAAAATATGTATCCCCAGAATATCGTGTGCAGAACCATGGTTAAAGAAACAAAAAACAGCGGTGGACAACGAAGACACATAATGATCTCTCAAACTGTGCATGTCCGATTGAGTCAAGCAGCGTTTACCTGTTGATTCCTCTGAGGCAGCCTTGCTTATCTGAGGCTCAGATGTTCTTCCTCCCTTCTTGCCGAATGAGGAATGGAGAAGGAAGCAAGCACGAGAGAGGAGGCTATGGACTTGCGGAATGGAGAAGTAAGGAGGAGGTGGTCGTACCTTGGGCGTCTAGTCTAGGTCCTGCGGCGCCGTGGCGTCGAGGGAGGCGGGTCGACGGTGGTGTGGACGGGGCGGGGTCGAGGTGGGGCAGCGGCGTCGGGGCGGGGTCGAGGCGGCGTCGGGGCGACGGGGCAGCGTCCGGGCGGCGGGGCCGGGGCGGCGTCCGGGCGGCGGGGCCGGGGCGGCGTCCGGGCGGCGGGGTCGGGGCGGGGTCGAGGCGGCGTCGGCACGGCGTCCGGGCGGCGTCCGGGCGGCAAGGAGAGGGCGAGGAAGGGAGAGGGCGAGGGCGAGGGCGAGGGCAGCGGCGGCGGCGGCGGTGGATCGAGAGGGAGAGAACTGGCGAGGGGGATCGGGCGAAGGGGGATCGGGCGAAGGGGGGATCGGGCGAAGGGGGGCCACAATACTAATGGCGCACCTCACCGTGGTGCGCCATTAGCATGTCCATACTAATGGCGCACCTCACCGTGGTGCGCCATTAGTATTTTTTTTTTCAACTCGAGCCAAAAGGTTATGTAGTACCAGAACCTATCTATGTCAAGCCCACTCTACTAGCTCGACTGGTCAACAGCCAGTTCTCACACCAGGAGGTCCTGGGTTCGACTCCCAGGCTCCACAAATTTTTTTTTAGCATTTAAAAAGCTGTTTGATACTTATTTATGTTTAAATATGTTCAAACTTGTTTAAATAATAACAGTAATATTTTTTTTATAAGACAGTAGCATTTAAAAAGCTGTTTGATACTAATTTTTTTATAAGACGGTGCGCGGGGTGCGGGGGGTCGGCGGCGGCGGTTGAGTAGGGGAATCGAGGGTGCGGGGGGTAGGCGGCGGCGGCCGGTGGACTGGGGGGGTGCTCGGCGGCGAGGGGGGCCGGATCTGGCGAGGTGGGATAGCGATCGAGATGGAGGGGGATCGAGATCGAGTGTCCATGAAATTTAAAAATATTCATGATAGTTCAAAAAGTACCCATGAAATACAATCGAGAAATGAAGGCTACGATTTAAATACAATCGATCTTAGCTAGCTATCTGTTCACAATCTTCTTGCCCTTCTTTTTCGCAAATGGAGTTCTTCTGTGGAACGGACGTCCTTTAGGTAGGGTGGTCCTGCTTCTTCTTGTGGTGTATGCTGCTACTTCATCATCGTCGTCATGTTCGATCCTCGGGTCGCCGTACTTGTCGAAGTCTTGCTCATTGGCTACTCCATCCATTCCGATGATCTTCCTTTTGCCTCTCCTCACGACAACACGACTGGGCTTTGGCGGGTCGGTAATGAAGAAGCATTGGTCCACTTGGGAAGCCAGTACCCATGGCTCATTTTTCGCGGTGACGTTTGCGCCCGCGGTCTTGGATTTGGCTTCGGGTATAACCATGGTGGTGAAATACCGGTCTTCTTTTATGACGTTCTTGGCCCATCTGACACGGAACATCGGGACCTTCTCTCCAGCGTAGCTCAGCTCCCAGATCTCCTCGATCCTTCCGTAGTATCTGTCCTTGTCATTACCGGTGTAGGATTCCATCGTTACCCCGGAGTTCTGATAACCATCGCTCTTCATGTCCTTGGCCTCGGTGTAGAATGTGTAGCCGTTGATATCGTACGCCTCATAGGTCATCAGGTTGTGCTCGGCGCCCTGTGACAAGGCGAATATGAGTTGTTCTTCCGCGGAAGAATCCTCATGTAAAGGGTACGATAGAAGCTTATGCTTGAACCAACGCGTGAAACATGAGTTGTGCTCTTTGAGTGTATCTTCGTCCGTCCTCTGTTGGCCTCGGTCATTGTACGTCTTTTTAATAAAGGTTTTATGCTCTACCACTCAAGGATCGACCACGTCTATGTGTTGGATCGTTCCCAAATTCTGGGTATTCGAAGTTCAATGCTTGCCACTGGCTCGCATCCTTAGGGTGACTCAGCATCTTGTCTTTTTTATCTATCTCCGGATCATTTGTGTCATCTTCTCGCTTCTTCTCCTCCCTATCCGCGTGCCAACGCAGGAGCTTTGCTACCTTAGGATCCGCGAAATACCGCTACAGACGAGGAGTGATCGGAAAGTACCACACCACTTTTCGAGGAGCTTTCTTCCTCTTCTTGTATCGAGTGACACCGCACACCGGACATATTGTAGACTCCGCGTGCTCGTCCCGATAAATGATGCAATTGTTCATGCACACATGGTATTTCACGTGCGGTAAATCCAGAGGACAAACGATTTTCTTTGCCTCCTCCAAACTGGTCGGGCACTTGTTCCCCTTGGGAAGACGTTCGTGCCAGAATGACATGTTCTCGTCGAAGCATGCGTCGGTCATTTTGTGTTTTACCTTCATCTCCAGAGCCATGAGCGTTACTTTCAGGCGGGTATCCTCGGGCCTGCATCCTTCATACAACGGAGTAACCGCGTCTAACTCAAGTTGATCCATCTTGGCTTTCTCTCGGGCGGCAGCTCTTGCGTTATCCGTCTGCTTGAGAAGCAGCTCTTGAATATGAGGGTCCTGCACCCAGCCCATCGATGGTCCAACGTCGCCTGCTCCGCCGGCATCATCATCATGTCCTGCATCTTCTACATGATGACTGTGTACAGCATCACAGTCGTGATCATCTCCTGGGGATTCTTCGTCTTCTCGCCCCCCCGAGCCGCGGTGGTTGTCTTGCTGCCCTTCCTCATTTCTTGCCCGGCCCGCATGGACGACTTCGTAGTCATCTTCATCACCTTGCCACCGATAGCCATCCATGAAACCACGCAACAGCAGGTGGTCCCGCACCTGCCCGGAATCCGGGTCCGCAATAAGGCTATTCAGCTTGCATCTTCGACACGGACATCTTATCTCCGTCTCGTTCTTTTGAAGCATCTCGGCCTTCGCGGACCTCAAAAACCTATTCACGATGCCTTCGGTCATCGTGCGGACCATGGTCGCCTGCGGGGTAGAGCAAAACGATATTTTAGAACCAAGAAAAAATTTGGCATGACTTTCCCTAAAAATAGGACCAAAAAGAATGCTTAATGCCAAAATTCTCGCCGAAACGGAAATGAATCAACATTCCGGCAAAATATTGGCAACTATCGCATTTCAAATACCGGTACACCTCCAAACACAAACACATATGCAACACCACAAACATATGCAACACCACGAACATACATAGATCTAGCTAGGCCGTAAAAAGTGCATGTGCACATTGTTGTAAGGAGAACAACCTAAATATAGCTTCCCCCCTTACTTACCTATTAAAACAAGGTAATTTAACCACTTAATTTGAATGAATCTATGGTGGAAATGGGGTGAAAAAGAGGAGGCACCGAGACAAGGAGGAGGTGGAGAGAATGAAGTGGGGAGAAAGTGAGTGTGTGGGTAGGAGAGGCTGTCCCAAATATCTTGTTGCTGCCCACTTACTAATGGCGCACCTCTTGCATGGTGCGCCATTAGTAGTTACAACTACTAATGGCGCACCCAAGCAGGATGCGCCATTAGTATGTTTGGATAGGCGCACTAGTTCAAAAAAAAATTCTATACTAATGGCGCACCCACTGCCTGGTGCGCCATTAGTAGTTACAACTACTAATGGCGCACTTGGGCAGGATGCGCCATTAGTATGTTTGGATAGGCGCACTAGCTCAAAAAAAAAAATTCTATACTAATGGCGCACCTGCTGCCTGGTGCGCCATTAGTAGTTACAACTGCTAATGGCGCACTTTGCCCGGATGCGCCATTAGTATGTTTGGACAGGCGCACTAGTTAAAAAAAATTGATACTAATGGCGCACCCGTAGCATGGTGCGCCATTAGTAGTTTAAACTCTAATGGCGCATCAGATTGTGGTGCGCCATTAGTATATACTAATGGCGCACCATCTTTCTGGTGCGCCATTAGTGTCAATCCCATCTATAGCCCTTTTCCTAGTAGTGCAACATCGGGATCAAGGTAAATTTGTCCCTTACAAAGCTTTGAGGATCTCAATATCCGGTTTAAGAATTTCCGGTTCAAAACATGGGTATCCTGCCTTACGGCTTACCTTATTATGGTCACTTGGGGGCTTCCTGCTCATCGGGCAAAGCTATCAGTACCCTCTTGATCGGCGCAATGCCAAAATTTATATGGTCACTTGGGGGCTTCCTGTTCAAACATAGGTCGTATTCGAACCAAAGAGAACATATCTGTCGATACCCTTTTGATTAGCAAACTGCTGAACCTACTTGGGGGCTTCTTGATCGTATCCGAATCATAGCTCAACCCCTTTAGGAATCGACGTGGATCGTATTCGAATCAGCGTCGCTAAACAACTCTTAAGGTCACTTGGGGGCTTCCTGTTCAAACATGGGCCGTATTCGAACCAAAGAGAACATAGTTGTCGATACCCACTTTGATCGGCATCGCCAACGCCACTGGGGGCTATATGATCCTATTCGAATCTTAGCTTAACCCATTTGGAACGGTTTACTGATCGTATTCGAATCAGAAGCCTCAAAATTTTTATCTATTTTTATACAATCGCAAGTATTTGAGTTGTCACAAATATCATATGTGTCGGCTCTTACAGAGTTGAGTTATCAACTTCACTGTCCGGGTCACATAAACCGACGGTATCATTCAAAGGATCATAGGGATCTTGTGATCTACTTGTGTGCAGGATAAGACTATATTTGGGTGGTTACTCGCCCTGGCTTTTGACATTAAGTCGCCAGGGCATATGTTATTTAAACTCTGTGCAGGATCTACAGAGCTATGGCTTACATAAATGATCAAGTTCAAGCCCATCATCAAAGATGGAAATTGATGTCTCAAAAGGGTTATTAATTCTTGATTTTCTCAAAGGCTATACGCCACCGGGTTACAATGAATGTGCATCGGCCAAGAGTCGCCAGGTATTTAAACTCCGGATTTACTTGTCAACCGATGAGGTATTCAAATCTTTAATAGCCAAAACTGGCTGGATTTTCATGATGATATTGAATGATTGAGGTTTTTATACCGGATTATATTATTCAAATCTTGAATAGCCAACATGGCTGGATTTCTATTGTGATTATCAACAACCAATGTTATGAATGAGGTATTCAAAGTCGCTTTAGCGCAACGGTGATTATTTTACTAATGGATATGATTTATTCTACAATTGAAGGAATAGTCCCGAGTCGCTGCAGGCTTACGACCCAACACTTGGGGGCTACATTATTTAAATTGAGGTTACATCAAATGTGCAAGTCTCATGTCACTGCAAGCATGCACCATGACACTTGGGGGCTAATGCAAAGTCATTGTTTGCTCACCTTTATTGAAGACCCGGCTCATCACATCGTAATGAGCCGGCCCTTGGGGGCTACCAATTGCTCCTATCAACAATTCAAGTATATATAAAGTCCCAGCTCAGTATTATCTTACTAAGCCGGCCCTTGGGGACTACATATTGCTGTTTAAGTCTACATGATCATATTTATGAAGTCCCTGCTCATTATTGCATAATGACCCGGCCCTTGGGGGCTACACTGGTTGAAATTTTACGAGCATAAGGCAATTACAAGTCCCATGTTGCTGCAAGCATGACAACCCGGCACTTGGGGGCTACATATGTAGAATATTCAGTTTTATGAATAATGATTGAGATGAATAACCCGGATTTCTTCGAGGTCACAACACTTATATGGAAGCAAGTCTTAAGTTATCATTATGTTCTCCCCTTAAGACTTGGGGGCTACAGGTACTATGCATATAAAGAAGGAACATCTTCAAATTCTCAGCTTTGAGTAAATCAGGAAGATCAATTACATGACCCGATGTCAACAACAATTATGACTCGACATCATCAGTCTTTTATAACCCGGAGATTCTGGAAATTATAACTCGGCAAGATCTACATCTTTAAGCCGGTTAAAAATCAGATGAGTATTTCAAGACCTATATTTTTAAGACGGTGCTTTGGAAGCCGACTCAAATGGATTATTTGTTTACAATATTTCATCTACAAGCAAATTGATTGTGAAGCTGGTTTATTACCCGGATTTTCTAGAAAAAGGAAATGACAAGGACTTAAAGATGTTCAGGTGCTGATTTACAAGGATTCTTAACCCGGAGCACAACCTGTCAAATTTGTTCTTGTGTTTATTTTGCAGCATAAGTTTACCATGGATAAATCCAAGCTAAACTTGGTGGCTAATGTCGGGGATATACCCCGCGGTGTAACCCGGCCGGAAGTATAACCCGGCCGGACTTAGCGACTCACTAAAGACCCGCCCGATCCTGGCGACTTATGGGTGACCTGGCAAGCGGATCAGAGGAGCGACAAGACCCGGGGGCCCAGGAGGCTCAAGGCCCAGAAGGCCGGCTTACGTTATGGTAGACCGCCTTAAGAGGAAAGGCGTGAGGAATATCTCCCTTACAAGGAATCAAGACTCGGACTTGTATCCGGCTTGTAATAGAAGATAGGCTAGTCCTAATCCTATTTGGACTCCACGTGTAACCCACCCCTCTAACTTATATAAGGAGGGGCAGGGCTCCCAAAAGAAGGAGGGAGAAAGAAGAAACAATCTCTAGGGCTAGACATGAAGAGCCGGCTTACCGGCGACTCTCTCATGATCATAATGAGACCTAGCCTCAAACAACATGTAGGGTTGTTACCGGATGATGTTTCCCGGGGCCCGAAGCTGTCTAAATCCTTGTCTTGCGTGTTGCGTCTCTCGTCCCGATCAACCCCTCTCAAGCTATCACATAGATGCGTTGGCCTAGGGATTAAGTCCTGACACTAAGGACATCTGTCGTGACAATTCCACAATAACTGCTGAGATGCTACCAGGTGGAAAAGCAGAAACATTAGAAATTTTGAATGAAAATGAAGATATGAAGAGAATCTTTATTTATTTATGTTCATGTAAAGAGTAAAAAATTCACTTTTCCTGATTTTTAAAAGTATGTGACATAAATTTTAAGTGATAGGAACATTTTTTTAATAAATATCACAAATATTTTTTTAGTATGTTATGATTAATTTTACAAAATTGCACAAAGAAATTTTAACTTTTCTTAAAGTGTCATATTTTTTAAATGCTCAAACATTTTTTAAACGTGTGATTTTTTATAAAAATATCATGAATTTTATTTAAATGTGTGTACATTTACTTTGAATTGTAGAATCTTTGTAATGTTATTTTGTAAAAAGGTCATGATTTTTTTATTAAAATACATGGACGTTTTTCAAGTTACGTGAACAATTTTAAATATTTCTTAATATCTTTTTAAAATATTTCTTAAAATATCGAAAAGGAGAGCTGGAAAAAATAGCGATAAGGAAAAAAATATTTTATTAAAAAAGATGGTTCTAGTTAGAGTCCGACCAGGAACGTGACACAACAACGTAGCTGGGCTGTCCGACTGTGAAAGGGCGAGCGAACATAAAGCGGAAGCCATAACCCGGCAGTTCTGGTCCATAAGCGGCGGGCGGCGGCGGCGGCGGTGAGTATAGCAATCTCAGAGAAACAGTCAACGCCCCCATCCCACCACCACGAGAACTGCGATGGCGGATGGCGGCGGCGAGTATAGCGGTCTGGACAAACCCATCCCCTCCCCCACAAGAACTGCGGCGGCGGATGGCGGCGGGGAAGACGTGGTACGAGTAAAGGGGAGCCCTCCGCCGTTCAAAATCCGCAAGCTGGGTGCCCCGGGTACGAGTTCAGTTGACGCTCAGGATCAGAGTGAGGCCATGGCTGCCAAGATCGGCGAGAAGATGGAGGTGGAGGAGGAGAAAAGATCCATTGAGTCGGTGGCCGCCAGAGCCGGGCATGTGGATACAGAGATGACCGAATTCAAGTACGGCGAGGTTGCAGATGAGGAGCTTGAGCAGGACAAGATGAACGGATACAAATCTAATCAGCAGATCAAGAACAAGACGACCCGGGAGGAGGTGGAGATGGACGTAGGCAAAATAAGCTCCATCATCTCCGAGCAGGAGATCGAGCGGCTCTGTGTGCAGATGGACCAGATGGCGTCTTTAATGAGATACAGGATCAAACCATCAGCCCCACTCTGCAGCAGCAGCAGCAATGAGACTGAAGATCAGCCAGTGATCGACGGCATCCGAAAAGAGTTGGCTGATCTGCAGGGCAGCATGTCCAAGCTCAAATCGCAACTGAAGCCTTTCTGGCACAAGTACCCGTATGAGGAGGACTATGTGGCGCCGGAGGAGGAGAAGGATCCCAAGGAGAGGGCAAGGAAGGAGATGGAGGAGGAGCAGGAGGTCTTTGATTCCTACCGTCAAGGCGTTCAATCTAAAGTTAATTGCTTTGGATACACAAGTAAGATTTTTTTTTTGCCAACACTGGTTCATTACTACTTCCTCTGTAAGTTGAGACACTTATTTTGGGACGGAGGGAGTACTAGTTGATTGCTTTCTATGATTCCTATCAATGCAGATTCCTTCCTTGTAGCAACTACTAATTCATGGTTTATTAGGATCCATCGCATGTTAACTGTTTTTCTCAACAAAATTCTGCGTGCAGCCCTAGTGAGCCCCATGCACTTTACACACTACACGCCCAGACAGATCCCATCCGATTATACTACTCGTAGGATCACCTTGCAGATCTTCTCCTTCAAGATTGCCAACATCAGTTTGGACCTGGAATGGCCACTCCTGCATTGGCCACTCAAAGTGTACGGCGTCGTCGCCGCACGAGACTATGTGGATCATAGACGCAACGTTCTCTTCCACCGGCAAAGGGGCAACTTCCAAGAGATCACCAAAGAAGTAAGTGCCTGCCGTATTCTGTTAACTTTCCTTTTATCTCCTCTTTGTTGCATGCATGGGTCTTTAGTTTGTTGATGCATCGGTTTGTTGCAATTCATTCATTCATTCCCTTTTCTGTGCTTGACTGGCCCATCTCGTGCAATCTCAGCCGACCGCCCTCTTGAGTTTGAAGTCCAACTAAAACTTAAAGGCGGCGCAGCAGAGTCTCAAGACAGCGCGTTGATCAATAGCAGAGGCCATTACAATGGCTATGATACCCATAATGGTTTATATACTGTCACCTTTGACAACTGTCTTTGCACAACAGAGTTAAGTCTGCAGAAGCTGTACCGTGGAGCAGTCCAAGCCACTTTCCTGCGTGTCGGCATTGCTAAAGGCAGTCAAAGCCCTTTCAGTTATGGAGGCAGAGTTGCTTGCTCCTCACCACCTCAGAAAGATGAAGGCCCTGCCACTCCCACCCAAGTTGTGTTGCTTGATTCCCGTGATTGTGCTGGTGGGAAGATGCCGATAGGCGAAGAAGATGGTTACCTTGATCTGTCAAGGCATGTTGTTTCTGTTGAATTACGAACAGTGAGTGAAGATTCTGAAGAATTGAAAGAAACCCTGAAAGTTGTCATAGAAGCCTACTCTCCCGGTGGTTCTGTGCAAGCTCATGTCATGGTCAGGCCTCAATACTGCGGCATAAGTAAACATAAATGTGACCTCAACGGCTCTAAGGTGAAGATTACCATCGCTTGGTCACCTATTGTTAGCAGTGCTCTCACTAGAAAGGTTATTCTGTGAGAGGGATATGTTCGATGGTGCTCATGTATTTGATCAGCTATGTAAGATGTCAACCTATTGCTGTATCGATCTGCTATGTAATATGTTTGACTATCTGCTATGTAATATGTTTGACTGTGTGTATCGACTATATGTTTTATAAGCCAAGTCTAGATGGTGTATTTCTACTTACATTACTGCTATAACTTGCCAGTCATGCTGTAGGAAGTATTTCTGGTCTGACCGTTAAGCAGCCACATTATGAATAGTGTCTAAATGTTCTGTTAACATATGCATGTTACTCTCTCTAGAATAATAGATGCCTTCATTCTGTTACAACTAGAATCAAATGGATGTGGTCTGCTGGGAACTTGAGCTGCAGCGAAATGCTTAGTTTTCTTTTTGTATTGCTTAAAACCTCTGCCTAGTCGGCGGATATATGGTATGTGCGCTCAATTTTCACTGGTGAATGTGCGCTCAGGAGTAAACAGTATGCAGGCATGTCAACTTGCTCCTGAACTACTGATCAGTCTTGTTCAACTTGTGATCAACTTGGTGCTCAGCTATGCTGCAGGACGTTATGATACCCTTTGCCCAGTTATATCTATCTACTTCTATTTTTCCAATAGGTGGTTGTTTGTTTGTTTAAGTACCAAGCTTTGTGTGTATATCGACTACAAATTGTTATGTTATATGTTGTTTTTATTTCTACCATAACTTGTATTCTGTTTCTATTATTCTTCTCATTGAAGTTGTATTAGTTAGTTACTGTTTAGTTTCATGTTATCTCATTTGTTCCTTTTATGTTGTAGAAGCTTAGATGGAATATATGTCATTCAATTATCCATTCTCTTTTACGGCGTCAGTTGAATGAGAGGAAGAAGCTTTGCCCTCCTATTTTATTTCCTAGACTGTTTCTATTATCAGTTTAGCTAACTATGTTTTTCACACTCGGTTTTCTTGAACGTTTCATGAGAATCTGAATGTGAGATCTCAAAAAAATCTTTCCAGAAGAAAGACTAATGACATGGTTTGATGCCGCTCAACTGTGAGATCCTGTCAACAAGATCAGAAGAACGCACACAGGAAACTACCTGTCGGAGCTACCTACCTTTCATGAGGTCAGTTGAGATTTTGTCCAGAAGATTGATAGCAAAGTCAAACCATTAACAACCATAAAAATTATTTTGTTCCATCACATCTCACTCATGGCCTTTTCCACCTAACCCCTCCGCGACCCCCGCGTCGCCTGGGAGGCGACTCGGGGGAACCCTAGCCCGCCGCACCGCCACCCCCTCTCCCCGGCTCCCCTGCCGCGCCGCCGTCGGAGGAAACCGCCGGGCGAAGCCCGCGCGGCGGACGGCGGCGGCGGGGCTTCCCGCTCGCGCGCGCGGCGTCGTTCCAGACGGCGACCGCTCCAGGTGGGGAAGGCTCGGCCTCCGGCGCTGCGGCCGTGGCGGCGCTCCCCGGCGGCCCTCTGCTTCGTCTCGCGCTTCTCCTTCTCTGGGTGGGTGGAGTGGCGTGGCCTGGAGCTTGGCCGGCCGTGGCGGCGGCGTAGGCGTGCGGGTGCTTAGGCGCCAGATTTGGTCCGCGCCCGATCTGGCCCGCCGGCTGCTGTTGGCGGCGAGGAAGGGATCTAGCGTGGTGGTGACGCCCCATAGCGCCGCCGCCGCACCCCTCGCCTCCCCTCCCTATGCTGCCGCCTAAGGGCCTCCCAATGATGCGATTTTGGTGGTCGGGATCCAGATCGGGGGAAACCCGGGTCGGCTCCGGCCAGCCGCGACGACGACGACGCCTGCGGGCGCCGATTTCTTCATGGAGACGTCTGTCAAGGTCTGCCCTTCCACTCCCCACCACCTAGCTTCTCGGGTGAAAACCTAACTCCGGTGGGCGGCGGCAGCGTCTTTGGCGCCGTGACCTTCTTGAAGGCGCCGCCTTGAGGGCTGGGTGGTGGCGGGCGCTGTTTGGGGTGGGTAACAGCTGCTGACGGCGTGCCCTTCTTCGCCCAAGCCTCCGCTTTTCCTCCGACGCGTCCAGGTTCTCCTGGGGGTGCCGTTTTGGAGTAAGCGTTGGCTGGGGGGAGGGTGGAGCGGTGCTCCATCTCACTCATTGATGGCGGCGGATGTCGGCGGCGTGGCGCTGTGGAGGCTCGACGTCCGATGCACGGAGATGGACTCGCGCAGGAGGAGGTTGCTGTTTGGCGTCATGGTGGCGTCAATGGCGGAGTGGCCAGACATGGTAGATGCCTCAATTTGATCTGAAGACGGACCTGTGGAAGATGGCGGCGACGACACACGAGTGCGTCTGACCGGATTATGCCCCAGACCAGGTATGTGGCTCGGCTGGGGCTTCCGAATGTGTTTCGGCTTCCGGCTATTGATGTTAGGATTACGTGAGTGGTCTGGGTAGTGGCCCGGCTAGCTCTCTTTCATCATATTGGATAGGAGTAGTGGCATATGTTGCCAAGATGGTGGATTCAGGCACATTGGTGTAATACTTTGTATGGTCATCGTGAATAATCAATAAAGTGGCCGTATGCATCTTCCAGATGCAGAGGCCGGGGGTCATCCTCCTTTTTAAAAAAAAAAATCACATCTCACTCATGCGATATCTTCGTGCTTTTCCTTGCCAGATTCTTCAGAAATTAGAAAAATGCTGGTGCGGGTAAAAGGAAAGAAGACAAAGCGGTTACCACAAATTGCATCTGTGAGTTCTCATTCTCTACTTTTAGTTTTTAATACTTGGAAGCCATTGGGGGACTTTTATAGATGAAGTTTAGCTTTTAGGAATCCATATATGGGCTCTACTTAGGTAGAGCCACAACAAATATTAGATGCATGAGAGAAACTAAGTCATTTCAGTAATCTTGATGTGTCTTTACTGCATAATAGAAGCTGCTGTCGATCTTAGATCATATTGTTATTGTTCATTTGTAGATCCAATGGAAAATAATTAGTCATGGAACTAATCCTGTTGGGTTTCTTCAACCCCTTGCATGTTACCTCAAGGTGAGACTGCGAATGGCCATCATAGGGTTGTCCATTAATCAGGAACAGAGGAATGAGCTCTTGCACGCTACCCAATTGCGTGCACGTGTTCTTATGTTTTGGTGCTCCATATCTTATGTTTTCTCTTGTTGTAGCCTCGGTTTTCATTACTGGTCTTGGTGTTAGAGTACGTAATGGGCCTAATGGGCCCGTTAGTCTTAGGGCTAATTAGAAATAAGGGTCGCTTGCTTAGGGGTTAAGTAAGTCTTGCTTGGGAGTCAAGTAAACCTCTCTATATAAAGAAGAGGAGATGTATCAATCTAATCAAGCAAGAATTAAGAAGGAAATCCCTTCCCTCTTGCACAGCCGTGGGCAAAAAGGCCCCTGGCGGGCCATCTCACGCCCTCCTTCTAGCAGCACCATAACAATTTGGTATCAGCTAGCTTCGGTTCGATCATGTCTTCACCGTCGCCAAGCCCGTCTCTTCCGTTGCCGGTCACCTCGACGCCTCCAGCGGCCACCACGAACGTCGCCCCGCTCCTGCCCGCGCCGGGATCCTCCGTCGCGCCCGCCCCCGCCGTCCTCACCCCGGAGGAGGTGTCCGGGGTGCTGCGGGACATGACCCAGGTTGTCCAGGAGATCCACCTGTTCTTGGCAGGGTCCTACGGGCCGCACCAGCTACCCATCGCCGCCCGCGTGCCGCCGTGGCAGCCGCCGCACCAGGCGGCCTTCGCCGTGCTCGCCGGGCCGCTGTAGCTGCCATCCATCGCCACCACCGCCCAGCCCTGGCTGCAGTGGCAGCCGCCGCTCCTGGTGGCCTCCGCCACGCCCGGCGCTCCGCCGCAGCAGCCGCCGCTGCTGCCCAGCGCGACACCGCAGCAGCCGCTGCAGCTGCAGCAGCCACCGCCGGTCAGCTCCGCCACCTAGTATGTGATACCCTACGACAGGACTGCGATGACCTCGTTCCCATCAGTGTCGCCGCCATCCCAGGGCGTCCACATCCAGCAGATCAAGTCCCCGCCGTCGCCGTCGCCGCTTCCGTCTTGGATCGCTACCCGCACGTGTCGGCGGCGGTGAGGCTGCAGGCTGCTGCGCGCGGCCTCCTAGGGTGTCAGCGTGTGCGGGAGATGCGTGGTCTGCAGCTGCCGCTCCTCCAAGTTGCCCTTCGCTGCGCAAAAGACCTCGATCTCGTCCGCTGCGTCAGGGATCTTGGGCATGCGGTTTCCCCCACGGGCGGCAGGCATCCTGTTTTCCCCGCGGGCAGTGACATCAAAGTTTGCGACATCGACGGTTGGGGGGCACACCCCTCCTTGTCATTCTCCATCGCAAGCCCTCCACTCTTCCATGTGCGGTGCAGACCAACAGCCGTCCGGCAGGGAGAAGGCATGGTGTCACCGACAGGAGCACACCGCGTAGCACCACTGCATTCCGCCATCGGCCTCCGCGAGGGTGCCTCTGCTGGTCACTCTTGCGACCACTTCCAGGTGGCCATACACATGCACTCCTTTTGTCCAGTGGTGTCCATGGGATCCAGGTGGCTGTACACGTGCACGCCCGACGTGCGGATGGTGCCCACTTTTTGTTAAGGGGTCCAAAATAAAGCGTCCCAGTCCATTTCAGGTTGAGAATAATAAAACAAGCCGAGATGTAAAAGGCTTGTTTGTAGGTGTTAGGTTTGTGTTGCGTCGAGTCATGGTTATAAGTTGGTTAGGCTGCAGCTTGAGGACAAGCTACATGTCCAGGTGGGGTGTAGTGTTAGAGTACGTAATGGGCCTAATGGGCCCGTTAGTCTTAGGGTTAATAGAGATAAGGGTCGCTTGCTTAGGGGTCAAGTAAGCCTTGCTTGGGAGGTAAGTAAACCTCTCTATATAAAGAGAGGAGATGTATCAATCTAATCAAGCAAGAATTAAGAAGGAAATCCCTTCCCTCTTGCCCGACCGTGGGCAAAAAGGCCCCCGGCCGGTCCTCTCGCGTCCTCCTTCTAGCAGCACCATAACACTTGGTATCTTCACATTTTTGTTCTCATACTAAGGCAAGATAGGTCTTCAGTGAATGCATTAAGCCATCTTCAGATGCTCATAACCAGTATCCATTTTAGCACAACTACGATCTTTAGAATGGGGCAGAGCCTTAGCAGTGGTTTGTGTCGGAGGGAATTGAAAAATAATTTGTATATTTTCATGTCTGGTAGATTGTGTTTGGTGTCTGCAATGTGCACCATGCATTGTTTTTCTTTTTCTTTTCGAAACAGGGGCAAAAGCTTTGCCTTATCTCATCGTTGGTAAGGTACTAATATACACTGTTAGCATTGGTTTCTGTTGGAGGTAACTACTTGTGTTCTACTCCCTTTGTAAAGAAATATATTATGCAATTTTATTTTGCGTATTTACTCTTTCGTGTACTGCTTATGCAATATTATTTTGCAATTTGCTTTATGTATGGAATAGTAGCTGATGCATTTGTGGAAATTGGTCCTGATTGGCAGTGTGCGTCCTCTTAAGGAGTTGCCCTTTTTTTATCGTTCAACTTCTGAACTTGAGCCAATCGATGGCCTCCTTGAAACTTTTCATGGACTATGTTTTCCCCTTCTATACTCTGCTTCCTACATTGAATTCATAATGAAACTGAATGTTTTTCTCTTATGGTCTGTGTCTCTGAAGCGAAAATTCTGAAAACTTGGAAGATTATCAGACACGTTGTTGGCAGTTTTACGATCTAGCTACCAGCTGTTCTTTATCGGAAAAAAAGCTACCAGCTGTTGTTGGGACCAATTATGATAGTGATTCATTGTTTGCTTTGTTTAGATATTTGATTGTCCCTTACATGCTGCACACAATTGGTTCTGTACTATTTGTCGAATGTAATCTCATAAGAGAACGACATGTCCAGACATACAGGATGCTCCGAAGCAACCTTAGGAGGATTGGGAAGTGTAAAAGCGGGGTTGAGGGGCACCGAAGGAACAGAGGCTGCACTAAGCCTCTTGAGTTTAGGTTGTCGTTCTTATTTGGTTGCAACTCTGGCAAGTTGGGTCGTTATGAAGGTGTTCCATCTTAATGTTGGACAATTGAATTGATGCAAGTCTTGTGTTGACATGGATGAAGTGTTTGCGTTTTTGCTGTACTCCGTGTCAACACGAGACATGGAGCGCAACAAAAGTAGTTGTGGGCTGCTTGATCTGCCACAAATTTTATTTCCTTTTGGTGCCACTACTGGATCTTTTCCATGCAAATACCTTGGGTTACCACTGAGTGTGACTAAGCCAAAGAGGGTGGACGAGCAACTGTTGGTTGACCGTATCGCAGGCAAGCAGTCGCCATGGAGAGGAAAACAAATGACAAAGGTTGCAAGGCTCGTGCTCACGAACTCGGTGCTGACGGCCATTGCAACATACTTCCTCACAATCTTAACCTTGAGCTCTTGGGCAATTAAGAAGATTGATAAGATCCGAAGAATTTTTTTTGGACTGCTGATGAAGAGGCAAGTGGGGCCAAATGCCCGTTTACTGCCGAAGTGCAATTCATACTGCACTGCAGATTGCACCCCAATCAAGACGCGGCTGCCAGCTACAACAACATTCAGGTCCAAACTGTTCAGGACAGGACTGGTGGGATCGCCACATCTCTGGCCCCAGGAAAGACGCCCAACAAGCCATGTACCTCGCCTGGAACACTTGGAATGAGCGGAACCACCGTATCTTCGAACCACTGATGTTTCTTCAACCACTGATGATGTTGCCTCTCTGATTTTCTCTGACCTCAACCACTTAAGGGTAGCCCCTCCTGAACCAGACTGATGGTCAGGCTTATTTGATTTTTGCCTAATGGCATTTCCCTTGTACATTCTCTATCTACTCCCTCTGTAAATAAATATAAGAGCGTTTAGATCACTACTTTAGTGATCTAAACGCTCTTATATTTCTTTACGGAGGGAGTATAATGCAAAGGCAGAGCACCTGCCATTCGTCCTCAAATGAGGGATTCTGTAAATGAGGGATTCCAGGAGGGAAGATGGATGAGGGGCCTTTCTAGCTAGTTTGGACTCTGAAGATGAGCTGCAGCAGTTCCTTGCTCTTTGGGATGCTATTCAGAACGCGCTGCATTTATCCTCTGATGCCGATTCCATCTCCTGGCGTTTGACTGCTAACGGCAAAATCTGCTTATGATGCTCAGTTCATTGGTAGGATTCGGGAGCCGGATCGAACAGAGTTTGGAAGATGCAAACTGAGGGAAAGGTGCGATTTTATTATTTTCTTGCTCTCCAAAACAAAAAAATTGGACGGCTGACAGGCTTTTGATAAGGGGCTGGCCACATGACCCAATTTGCAAGCTTTGCGATCAGCAACCGGAAACTGCGGTGCATCTTCTGCTCCTTTGCCCCTTTCCCTTTGCTAGGCAAATCTGGGCTGATTTATCAGTTTCTGATCCTCAAGTGTCTGTGATTGGTTCGTCTTCGACCTCGGTGGCACAAGCTCAACAGCGTCACTCCAAAGCGGCGCAGGCTTGAATGCCTTTCAGTTGCATGCTACATGGGCTGGCATATTTGGAAGGAGAGGAACACAAGGGTGTTTCAGAATTCTTGTCTCTCTGCTAGACAAGTAAGCCAAGTTGCGAGGGAATAGTTCGGCTAACTAATGAGCCTGAGGATAGTTTTTTTGTGTTATTTCTTTCTCCTTACTCTAGACCCTTGGCTACTCTGTAAGCTGGTAACAGCTGATGTACAGTCTTTCCTTCTACTCAATGCAATAGCAGAGCTCCTGCTGACTTCGGTAAAAAAAAAAAAAAAGTACTGTTAATTACTCCGGAGTAAGAAAATTTTCTTTTGTGATTGGCTGTAATGAAGACGTACTCTTGTGTAGTTCAGTTAAAATACTAATTGAGATCTCTATTATCCGGTATGTCCTTATAGCTGTTTGGAATGATCTGTTTTAATTTCATATGGTAGTGAATTACAGCTGATTTGAACTGTTACTGCAATAAGCCTCTGGGTAGTGTGGAAATTTACGAACTGAACGAACTTTTGAACGAACTTTTACTGTTACTGCAATAAGTTCTCCGAGCTCCTTGTCTTCAGAAAGCCTTGAGAGTTTCAGGGATGCGAACGAACTTTTGAAGCAAGAGGTTCAAAAACTAAAAGAAGAGGTATATATGCCTGGTTCTAATTATTTTTGGTAACAACTAGAAAGAACAGGGGAAAAAAAAGAAGGTGTGCTTATGCTTGTGTATGGATCAGGTCAATAGCTTGAGACAGCAACGTGAACTGCAAGACGCCGAGTTGAACAAGTCGGAGGCAAAAGCCAGTGAGGTTATAAAATCGAAGGCCGCAAAAGAGGTTATAAAATCACTAACGGCGCAAGTGATATTTCAAACTTAGTTTGCACAATGTTATTGATGTTGAAGTTGGTTGGTACCGGATGCATGTTCCTGTGCGCTGTATTTTCTCTTCTTTGCACCTCTTTGCCTTGATGGTTTATGTGACCGTACAAGGACTAACCTTATTCAGTAACATTTAGGGCATGTACAATGGTTGATAAGGTAGTCTTATCTTAAATATTGCATGTAATTTAGAGATGACAAAAAAACATGTCTACAATGGGTCATCTCTTAGCTTTATCTTCAATAACTAGTTATTCCTAAAAACATGGTGAGACATATTGTGCTAAGAGATCATTTCTTGCCTTCTCTTAATTAAGAGAAGACAAGCCTTCTCTTATGATTTCTCTCTCCTCCACCTCATCATTTATCCTACGTGGCATTGCTAAGATAGAACCATTGTACATGCCCTTACAGGTAAAAGAAATGGCCGAGAGGCTTCCTCCAGGAGACTCTGATGCGAAGCTACCACGGCTCGCATATGTACCTGGTAGTGCAGTTTCTCCTGAAATGGGGATGCAAGGCCACAAGAGATATGAGCCAGTATACCTTCATTATCCACTCGGACTCAACTTGGTTACTGGGCAGCCTTGCAGGTTTATCTGGAACCTTTCTGTTTCCTGCCGGTCAATTAGTTAGTTACTGTTTAGTTTCATATATTCCAGCCTTGCAGCATAGTTAGCTAAATTTTTCTTACAGATGTATTGTTAAATTCTGTTGTTTGTTTTAACTATTCTGTTTTGATTTCTACCATAACTTGTATTCTGTTTCCAATATTCTTTTCATTCAAGTTCAATTAGTTTACTGTTTAGTTTCATATTATCTCCTTTTCATTCAATTATCCATTTTCTTTTACGGCGTCAGCTGAATGAGAGAGGAAGAAGCCTTACCCTCCTATATCCTAAAAAGTGGGCGGATGCTAATTTGTCTTACAGAGCAGCCGGGCTTGCGCGCCGTCTGATCCGCATCTCGCGGCCACGCGCGTTTCTAGTGGAAACAGGGGGAAACCGTCGATGCGCGCGCCAGGTGTCCACTGGTCGTGGCGTCGTGGTCGAGACCCGTTGGGCGCTCAGTGCGGTTGCGTCTCGCCTCCCCTCTCCTGTTCCTCTCCACTCCCCATTCCTCCCATTCGAAACTGCTCCCGAGCGCAGCGGAGCGGATCTCGCCTTCCAATCCCCCCAACCCATCCCCCAAATCCACCGGTCGAGACCCGAGAGCAGCGGGCGGCGTGTCGGCGATTCGGCGGTCGTCTTTCGCCGGAGTGAGGGCGGGACAGCGGGCGCGGCGTCAAGGAAGGCGGTGCAGCGGCGGAGACGCGACCGAGGAGGGACGTCGCGCTGCAGGCTGCGGCGGAAGGAGCAGTATCGGAGACGTGGCAGAGGAGGAACGGCGTGCATGGCCGTTGTTCTGTTGGCGCAGAGGGGCAAAATCGCAGCGAATCCCCTGGTATGCCCATCGATCTCTTCCGGTCCTCCGCGTTTAGGTTGTCCAAATCGACGCGCTCTGCCGCTCCGCCGCGGACAGAGGAGAAACGGCGCGCGTGCGGCCGTCGTGCGGTTGTTGCAGAGGTGCCGAATCGCGGCGGGTCGATGTGCTCCTCCACGTTTGAATAAGTTGACGAAATCGAGTAGCAGATGGTAGAATTGATGGAGAACTCGTTAATTTGGAGAGGGACGACCACACGGGGCATTTCGTGTTCCTAGGCTACTGGTGAACTAGGATTGGTTGTAGTATTCGAAGGCAAGCCTTGGTGCTGTAGATTTTCGGTATTGTAGATGTTGAGGTTGATCCTGATGGGTGACTGACTTGCCTGAATATGGTTCATGTGTTGCCTGCACAAGTGTTTTGACGGTGTTTTGATTTAGTGCACGAGAATAATGCTTATCTCATGTCAATGCTGCCCTTGTTTTGTGAGTGACTTGCCTGATATGGTTCATGTGTTGCCTGCGCAGGTGTTTTGACAGTGTGTTGTTGGTTTAATGTAGGACAGTAATGCCTCTCCCATGTCAATGTTGCCTTGTTTTTTGTGAGTGACTTGCCTGATATGGTTTGTGTGTCGCCTACGAAGGTGGTTCCACAGTGTGTTTTGATTTAGTGCAGGACAGTAATGCCTCTCCCATGTCAATGTTGCCTTGTTTTTTGTGAGTGACTTGCTTGATATGGTTTGTGTGTCGCCTACGAAGATGGTTCCACAGTGTGTTTTGATTTAGTGCAGGACAGTAATGATTTAGCAATGGAAAATGTACATGTGATTTTTTGTGTGTGCGTGAGGTAGGAAGAAATTCAGTAGAGGGAGGTTAATAGGGCTATTTTGTAGGACAGTTTTAAGCATTTCACGAGAATTCATTCTGTGATTTTTTGTTCTAGGTGCCTTGATTTGTTTCAGATTCTATAGGAAATGTAGATGGAGGGTAATAGGGCCAATTATAGGATAGTTGTAATATAGTGAAAATCAAATAGTTTACAACAAATGGAACTATGCTATAGGTTCATGTTGTTGAAATGTTTGTGTATTAGGTTCATGTGCTGTGGTTCGACGCTCGTGTTTGTTTCGACCGAGTTGTAGATATGTATGTCAGTTTCGCTTAAGTTTTGTGACTGAGTTGTCAGGCTTTTTTGCTGGAGTTTTCCTAGTCAATTGCCTGAATTGCCCTCAACTGTTGCCTAGTGTGCCTGGCTATGAAGGTTTTGTTAGTCAGTTGCCGTAACATGCCCTCAACCGTTTTTTGCCTAGTGTCTTTGTGTAATGCCTGGCTTTTGCTCAAGCTTTCTCAGCCATTTGCCTGAAATGCCAACATGTGTTGCCTAGCAGCCACCATATGTACTGCATTTGTGTAATCTCAAACTTGCTCAAGCTTTCTTAGCCGTTTGCCTTAAATGCCAACATGCGTTGCCTGGTGATTGATGTGCAATAGTTGTTTGTTGTTCCTTGTAGTCATGTTTTACTTAGGTTTTTTGTATGTACTTTTGTATTAATGTTGTAACATATATTGAAAATCAGATAGTTTACGACGCTTTTCATTGCCCGCTTTTTTTAAATTGCTGTTCCTTTAAATATGCAGCAGAAATTAGATGGCTGGGACAAGTCATAAGTCAAAACAGGATGGACCTGCTGGATCAAGCCATGACGACCTTGCATCTCATGGGGATGAAGAGCATCAAACACAGGTGTGCACATGCTCAGAAAGTTTTTATGTTCTTCCTGTACATAACAGATTTTGTTTTCCATTTTTTATTTATTTTTGTGGTTTCTATCTTCCAGCCACGGAGCAGTGCACCAATAACTAGGTACACGCGTATGAGAACTAAAGCAGCTGCTGTAAGGGGGAAGCGCCCTGATGATATCATTAGTAACAACAATAGCAACGAGAGCCAAGCTGCAGATGCTGGGAATAAAAATGTCGAATGTGCAGACGTCGACCAACCTCCAAAAGCAAAACGCCAGAAGACGGGAGGAACTGAGGTATTTTGCATAGTTGCCTCAGTTTCACTGAGCAGTTGCCCAGCATGATGCATAAGTTGCCTATGTTGTGATGAACCTTTTTCCCCTTCCTTTTTTGCTAATTCCCTTTTTCTGTTTTTCCCTTATGTGCAATAGGGTCGTAGGAACAGGGCATCCCCTGCAAGGCTCTTCAAGTTGAACAAGGACTTGGTTCCTGACCAAAAGGGTGTCATCATCGGAAAAGAATTTGGCGGCATTCTGGACCTTGCAGCGAGTAGCATGCCCGGAGATTTTAGCCAGTGGATAATGAAGCATTACGACCCGGAGATTTCGCAGATAGTCATTCCAGAAAAGGGAAAGATTCCTGTAGATGCCGCTAGTGTTCGTAGGATATGGGGTTTGCCCAACAGGGGCAGGAAGCTGTGCTTCGAGAATCGGCCTGAAATCACAAAGGCAATGTACAGTATTTACAACATCACATCGAAGAACTCCCCAACCCTCACAGAATGGTGCAAGATGATCGTAGACATGGGAGGATCTCATGATGATGACTTTGTCCGCGCTTGGCTAGCTCTTGTTTTTTCGTGCTTCCTTGCCCCTTCAACTAGTTTGAGCATTTCCCCAAAGAGTTTTCCGGCGGTCATGGATGTCAATGGAATAACGGAAACCAATATATGCCAGTTTGTTGTTGATCAATTAAAGCTTGCGTTCACTTTGGGGCGTGCTAACAAGAAGGCTGTTTGTTGTTGTGTTTTCCACCTTGTTGTAAGTGCTTCAAGCTGTTTTGTTTTTTTAAGCATCAATTGTTTACTTATCTTTTCTTTTCTTTTTGCAATCATTAGGTAACTTAAACATTTCTGTTCTTTTTCCTTGTCTATACGCAGCTGTTGTACCTAGACTCTTTGGATGTTGATGAGTCAATCCCGAACTTGGTACCAAGGGTTTCAGTCTGGAATTCAGATTTAATCTCTAGAGTTATCAAGAAGGACAGGAAGGCTCCAAGAGAATATGGCCAATTGCGGGTAACTCAATTTTTCTGTTTTAGGATATATATTTATTGTCATATTATTTTTAGGCAACACTACCATTTTTAGAGTAGGCAATTCACTTTGAAAGAGCATGCAAGGTAATGTATCTTTTTGGGCAAGTGCCATGCACACAGTTGGATTATGTTCACAGGAAGGATTTGTTGGGTTGTTGTATTCTAACAGTAGCTGCTGGAGTACATGTTTTTTAGCTCTTTTTTTGTCTGTGCAACTTACATGTTGAAAAGTAGCAAATTTATACAACCACCCAAGCAACTTATGTTCTGAAAACTAGCAACTTGCATACTAGTTCTTCATTTTTGTTGATTAGAGTATCCACTAATAGTAAGCAACAGGGGGGAAGTGTCATAATGGTTACAGGAATTTAAAGACTATTAGTAGTACTGTTTTTCTTCATTTCTCAGTTCTTTTTTGGTATGGGAGTGCCAGAATTGTTGTCACTCATAGTTTTTTTAATCTTCTTTTGCTATAAACCACCAGCTCAAGACGGAGTTTTCTCGGTGTGCGGATGATAGCTTGTTTGGCAGTATGGACCACATCACCAAATTTGTTGCCGCAAGATTGCCCGAGTCATATGACAAATCAGTAAGTTATCGAGCACTGGTTTTTTGCTCTCACTGTTGTTCCCCTTTTTATCACCATTTGTACATTCAACCATTTTCTTTCAGAATCTTCAATAGAAGATATGTACTTATCATGTTCTCTACCATCCACTTTTATGTTTTACAGAAGCAAAAGAAGCTCACAGGGTTAGTGCACGAAATGTGTTCCGTAATTTCTCATGCAGTGGGGAAGCTCGTGACTGGGGTTGGGAAGATAGATGATGATGAATTGGGGACAAAGGAGGCAGATCCTACTACTGCGGAGACAAGCAGGCGGCAGTCTAACAGAAGGAGCAAGCGAGTACCAGCCGGAAGAGACAGCTTACCAAGTGAGGAGGAGTCATTTAATTCAGACAGCAACGACAGCGAGGCAGCCGACAGTGAAAGCGAGGGAGGTGGCAGAGATAAAGGTAGTGATGAAAGCGACAGCGATGATGGTCATGATGGATCAAGTGGAGTTCAGGGGAAATCAAGTAGCCAGGGAGCACGACAAACGGTTGACGTGGGGACGGAAGACGGAACTGAGGGGAACGAGGACAGTGATGATGATGAAGAAGAAGAGGATGACGAAAAAGAAGATGATGAAGGAAAGGAGGACGATGACGATGAAGAAGGCGATGGGGATGACAAAGACAAGGAAGATGATGGGCAAGGGAAGTAGGATGAAGATGATGAAGATGACAGCGGAGGTGGCAACGGTGGTTCAGGCAGCAATGGTGGCTCCGATCGGGACGAGGATCCCGTAGCTGAGAACCCAAGCAGCGATGATGATGAACAAAGCACGCTGCAATTTCTGATTGAAAAGAAGAGGGACAGAAAGGCAAAAGGATTGGATGAGGCAGATAGCATCTGTATGAAAGACATTGCGTTGACAGAATTCAAAACTGCTGTTTCCCAGGAACCACGCTTCCCTTTTTTTGAAGTGAAAGAAATGTGGAATATTGATGACATAACCATGGCAACAGAAGCGAAGAGGATGTTCGAAGAGTTGTTGAGGGGGGAAGACTTGGATTTGGGCTTCACATTCAACCCCAAGGAAATATGCCCAAAGGCGACTCGGCAGAAAATAATGAGACAATTTGGCGCCGCTCTAAATGAAGCTACAGAACAGTAGATTGCTTTTCGAAACCAACTACCACCACTCCCTCCATCAAAGAAGATGAAGAAATCTGTCAGTTTCGTATTGGAGCCATCTGTGATGAACAAAACAGCAATGCATCTGCAAGCATATCGTGCCGAAAATCCCGGTTACGGCCAAGGGGGAAAGCCAAGGCAGTCAGCCATGAAAAAATCTGGTCCTTCTCAACAGCAACAACAAGCAAATTCTGAAACAAAAGAGGCAATTCATGGGAATGCCAAAACACAGGTGGTAAAGAGTACACCATCAAGCTCAGCAGCACCCCCGTGCAGCAAAGTTGGAGATGAGGCAGTACCTACAGGAGTAGATCCAAAGCTTTCGGGTAATTTTCATTCCCAATGTCAAGCAAGTGGATCACATATTCTGGCAACTCAGTCTAAGGAGAAAGCAAGACCAGCTGCTTTTCAGGCAAGTTCTGTAGAGGAAACACTGGACCCCACAAAAGTAAGGCCAGTACAACTCAAGGAGGGACCCACAGTGCTAGTAAGCACAGGAAACCACAGCGGAGCACAACCACTAGGTGACTTAAATGGTCAAGTGCCTTTCCCGTCTCGGGGAAATGTGATGCAGTCAGCCAATGGTATCCAGAGGGCCAAGGTGCAAGACTTCAAGGCATCATCTGAGGCTCGATCATTAAATCATGCAGGACACAAATAGGAGAAAGAGAACATCCCTCCGGTGCTATGTACGGAGATCAATAGGATACAACACCTGCCCGAAGCTGTAACCATGGGAAAAAGTCCGGAACAAAAGTTGCTAAGAGCCCTAGGGAAATTGCGTGTCTGCCCAACTGTACTTGCCCAACCTGAGGCCACTAGTGTTCCAGAAGCAGTAACCATGGGGAAAAGCCCGGAACAAAAGTTGCCAAGAGCCCTAGGGAAATTGCTTGTCTGCTCAACTGTACTTGCCCAACCTGAGGCCACAAGTGTTCCAAAAGCAGTAGAAGCAACTGGCCAGGGAACACTTACCATTTCTCTAATGTGGAGGAGCGGTACCACGAATTCATGCGTGTTAATGGGAAGGCAACCAATGCACTAGAAATCAATGTTCTAGCTGTGAGTGAGCTGTTTGTAAGGTGTGTTGATCCAAACAGCAAGAATGCCCAATCCAACTCCATAAATCACAGCTTAGCAAATGAAGATAAACAACACTTTGATCAAAGGGACACCAAAAGATCTAATGATTTTTTCAAAGAGTACTGCCCAGCACCAAGTTTCGATCTAGGCATAGATGATTTGCCCACAAGATCTGGAGACAACACAGCACATCAACATGTTGGGTCAAGCACATTTGCAGAGCATGAGTTCAAGGAACTCCCAGTACATAACCAGCCAATCATTGATATAACCGAGGATGATTATCTGTTGGACGTTGAAGGCATCGACCCGTGTGTGCAAGCAGAAGGAAATGTGTACCAAACACCTAAAAAAAGTTCTAACCAAGGAGAAGTGGGGTCAGGCAGCAAGATTTACAGCAGTAGAAGCTCAGGAGAGATGCATCCACATCAATTCGAGAGAAGGATTATCAAGCCACCTCCTTGCAAGAGGTCACCATTCATTGACTATAATGAGAAGAAAGTCTACATGCCCAAACCCGAAGCAAATAGATTGTATGCATCAATTATTTTGCATGGAAGAATTAATGAAGAAGAATCACTAGATGTGGATACCAGGTATGACAGTATATTACTTCATTTCTTTTTTGTCAGCCTTTGCACAATGCACTTTCCCCAGGCAAGGTCTATCATGTTATCCAGGCAATTCAAACTGTATTTACAAGCAATCCACTTATGGAATCAGGCAACTTGTCTTAGTGTGAAATTCTTTTTTTTGAAACAGTCTCTCCTTGATATGACCATGCCCCCATGTGTTTTTCCTAAGTTGAAATGGTGGTAGGCAAATTATGGAAGGATTTTGTGCTGAATGCCTCTCTTTTTTTTTCATGCAGCCCAAGGGCAATTGAATATGGCAAGTACTTTGTCACAGTCAGGGAGCTCGCAAACTCAATGAAGAAGGGAGGTTTTGTCGTGAGCCATGTAATGGAAGTTGGTATAGAGAGTATAATGATGAACTTGCCACCAGACTCAAAGAAGCTCGTGATGCCCGTCAGGTTCTCGGTAAGAAAACGCGAAGCAACTAACAATGTAGTTTTGCGTTTCTTTCTTTTTCTTTTTTTATAAAAGTTCATGGTCATGTCTGTATTCTTTTTTACATCAGGTTCAGATGCAAAACATGGAATTGAACGGCAAGGAGCTCATTTCCCGGTTCAAGAAGTCGAATCGCTTGGACCGTAAAGACATGGTAAGTCAATGGTTTGTTTACTTTTTACCAATGCATTATATATGACTTTTTATGCTAAAACTTTTGCCCATGAAATTGCTTTCTGTGACAAGTTGCTTAAATATGTCCATAACTTGCCTGTGCATTCTTGGCTAGTTGCTTACATAAGTACATAACTTGCCTATGCATCTTTCTGTTTTTTGGCAAATTACTCACACAAGTACCAAACTTGCATGTGCATTTATGCTTCTTCAGTCCATGTCATAATTTGTGAGAGCACACAGAAAAAGTTTCTTAAATCCAGCTTCTGGTATTTTACTTTTTTATACTAACCCCATTTGTTTTTTCTAACAGATTATGTTCCCAGTTTTAGAGAACATTGACAAGACAAAGCCTAAAACAGGCAATCATTACTGGATTTTTAACGTGAACATAAGGGATCGACGTTTCGAAGCTCTTGATTCTTGGAGGACGCTAAAAAACAAGTCTTTAGATGTTTGCGCAAGGAAAATGGTTGCAAGTTTTCGGTCTCTATGGGAAGAGCATTACGCCAGTTCCCGTGTCTCGCTGGATGACTTTGGGCCTACCAACATCGACGTTCCAAAACAGAACAATGAGTAAGCATCCACTTCTTTTCACATATTAACTATGGTTTTGTTCAGTTTTTTACAAGTGACACACTACTACATAGAGGAAGCTAGCTAACTAGAAAAGTTCTTTTTTTCAATTTTTGTTTAGGTTCGACTGTGGTGTTTTTGCTCTGACGCTAGCAAATGGATGGGAGGCAAGGGTTGTTCCAAATTTCACAGCTGAGGATATTCCAAGCATAAGGAAACAGTTGACTAACGCGTGAGTTGACAACGCCAACAACAAGGCTCCATGGAAAAGCATACTCAAGTTAGCATAGGTCAGTTTTTTCTCCCCTCACGCACACGACATCCATGTAAATGCATGTGTTGTCCCCGGACGTCCCGGTGCCCCCACTGGAGGAAATCGGCCGCGACCCGCCGGTGATGGAGAGGGAGGGGGGCGGCGTAGTCGTCCCGGAGGGAGAAGCGGTGCCGTCTCCGTCGGTCAGGACCAGCCAAGGCGGCCAGCCCGAGGTGCCGCCTGAGCAGCTGACTGCAAAGGCGGACCTTGTGGTCTTGTCGCCGACTCGCCGGTGCGCGGGGAGGGCGACTTCAGAGCCGGATCTGCAGAGGGCAGACGGTTCCAGCTCGTTGTCGCATGATCTAGAGTCGGCCACCGCTAGCTCGCCAGGGTGGACCTCGGGCGATGGGACAGCCGCGTTAAACTTGGCGGCGCAAGATGTCCGTAGCCGGCTTCAGGCTCAGGCCACCGTGTTGCAGTAGTGTACCCGAGAATTTCTTGTGACACGGGCGGTCGTTCGGGTGAGTTCTCTTGCTCTTGATTGTTTTTTTTTCGTGGGGGTGCGTCAGCGCACCCACTAGGTGTAGTCCCCGAGTTCCGAGTCGGCTGCTGAGCAGGCGGCTAGGAACTTCTTCGAAGACTTTGTTTTACTGATTTGTTCTTGCTTGCTTCTTCGTCCTGTTTGCAGGATTATCACAACCTCCACGCCGCTACCTTTAACTCCCAGGTCCGGGAGGCGGATCAAAAGGCCGCCGATTTGTTGGAGAGCCGGCATGAGTGTCTTTGTCCTTTTATCTCATGTGGGGGTGCGTCAGCGCACCCACTGGGTGTAGTCCTCGAGATTCGGGCCGACTGCTGAGCAGTCGGGTCGGATCTTTCTTGCCGACTTCTTTCTTAATTTCTTCTTTCCGTACTGGCAGGAGCCAACACTGACTTGAGGCAGCAGCTGGGTGTGGCCCAGACCGCCCTTCGCACCAAGGAGGGTGAGTTCTGTGCCTTGGCTCAGGAGCGTGACCGCCTAGCCAAGAAACTGGCCGACCAGGAGGAAAGCCACAAGGCGGCCCTAAAGGCGGCGCAGGACAACGAGGCCGCCCTCAAAGCTGAGTACGAGACCGAGGCGGCGAGCTGGGCTGAGGCAAGGCGAGCTCTGAGCGAAGGCTACAGCCGAATCGAGGATTTGGTTGACGGTAGGCCTTCTTCTTCTTCACTCTTTTGCTTGTCCTTGTAAGCCAGTTTATCTCCTGACTTGCTCTGTTTCTTTCTTCTTTGTGAAGAATACTTTCCTGGCTACTCCGTCGCTGCCAACCAAGCCATCGAAGCTCACCGTGAGGCCCGGCGGCAGGCTGGGGTTGAGATCGCGCCGGATGCCAACCGGTCGCTTGAGGAGCAGCTCTTGAAGATCCAGGCCTGCCTCCAGCCAGCCTACCGCATGCTCCGCCGGCTTCAGCGTACCGGAGCACAGGTGCTGGCCCCCCTTTGGCCTGGCGAAGTAATTCCTCGCACCCCCAGCCGTACTGCCGACTGGCTGGAGGTAGCAGTCGGCCGTCTCGAGGCCTGGAAGGCCTCAGCGGCTCGATCCGGCGCTCGACGGGCGCTAGAGTTCGTCCGGGCTTGGTACCCTGGGCTGAACTTGGACCAGCTGCGCACCTGGCGGCAGGAGGCTGACGAGGAGCTGGAGGTGATGCGGCCGGCTATCATCCAGCGTGCTTCGGCAATTGCCGACTTCACCGACACCAGCGCCTTTGCTCCTGAGGTGAACAAGGACGGCGTCGCGCAGCTGGAGGAATGGTTCGGGCTGAACCCGGCCGACGGTGAAGACTCGGTGGAGGAGATTGACTCCAGCGACGAGGGCGAAGAGGAGGGGGAGGAAGATGGCAAAGATGCTGTGCCGGATGTCGAAGCAGCCAGCCAGCCTTAGGCTGACCGTGCCTCCAGCAACGAGGCACGTGCGAATGCCCCGCCTGCCACCGGCAATGACCAGGCCGAGACTCGCCAGCCGGCCACTCCTCCAGCCGACACCGCCGTCTCCACCAATCTTCCTGACGCTCCGGGCGCTCCCTTGGCTTGATTTACTGTTTTTACTTTCCTAATTGTCACTCTTTGAACAAATTTGTTTTCTTTGCGCAGTTCCACCCACTGGGGGTGTATTCAAACTTCGTTGAATGCCGACCTCTCAAAGGCCTTTTGTGTAAATATTATTATCCATGTGCTTGGCTTCCATTCCTACTTGCTTTTTATCTCTCGGCTTTTTTCCTTTGCCGCCTTCCCTTGGTTGCCGCCTTCCCAGCCGGACAGCTGCTCTGCAGTCTGTGGCTGGGTAAGGAGTTCAGCCGTCTGGGAAGGCAAGTACTCAAGCTTTCTTAGATTGTAGCAGATTAGGAAGGGAAGTCGGCCAGCCGACTGCTTCGACAGCCGGTTGGCGAGGGTGGGAGCCGGCTTGTGTTATGTAAGTTCGTTAGTCCTTAGCCGTTTTTCATGTGGGCATCCTCTCCGCCTTTAGCTCTTGCTAGTCGGGCAGCCGATTCTTCGAGCTGCGACTTTTGCAAGAGAGGGCTTGGGTGCCGGCACATTACTTGTCTGACTGCAGGTAGAACTTGGACATAACTCAAGGCGGCAAGTCCCCGGGCCGACTAGTCGAACCCGGTGCCGGACGGAGAAAATAAATGTAGTGGGGTAACCATGGGTATGATACCCGGTATTCATAGATAAAATAGGGTAGTCCCTGAGAACTCCTCAGGGAGCCTGTTGTCTCATACTTAATACGAAAGGTAGCATGCTACATACTGCATTTCAACTGTAAAATCTCCGAAGAAGATTGGCGTTCCACGGGCGCTCCGACTCCTTGCCGGAGTCGTCTCTCTTGCGTGCCTTCGGCTTCTGCGCGTCGATTAGGTAATAGGAGTCGTTTCCCAAAGCCCTGCTGATGACAAAAGGGCCTTCCCAAGGGGCCGAGAGCTTGTGCTGGCCGGCTGTTCGCTGTATCAGCCGAAAGCTCTTGGCTTGACCCTCCGACTGTGGTAACGGCGTAGACCTTGCTGGTAGATGGCAGACCGGCTGAGGGCTAACAACCGACTTTCTTCCAGCAAGTCGACGCTGTCTTCTCTTGCTTACTTAGCCTCCGCCTCCGTGTACATGGTGACCCGAGGTGAGTCGAACTCAATGTCAGTTGGGATGACAGCCTCGACCCCATATACAAGGAGGAAAGGGGTGAAGCTGGTTGACTTGTTTGGGGTAGTGCGCAGACTCCAGAGGACGGCCGGTAGCTCGTCGAGCCAGCAGCCGGCCGAACGCTCTAGTGGCACGACCAGTCGGGGCTTGATGCCAGAGAGGATGAGGCTGTTTGCTCGCTCGACTTGGCCGTTTGACTGCGGGTGGGCAACGGACGCTAAGTCCAATCGGATGCCCTGTGTCGCGCAGAAACGTGCCAGTGCTCCCTTGGCAAAATTCGTGCCGTTGTCGGTGATGATGCTGTGTGGTACGCCATATCGGGTTGTAATGTATGTAATGAATGTCACGGCAGTCGGCCCATTCAGTTTCTTGATCGGCTTTGCTTCAATCCACTTGGTAAATTTGTCCAAGGCGACAAGCAGATGTGTCATGCCGCCGCACGCTGTCTTGAATGGGCCGACCATGTCCAGCCCCCAGACGGCAAAAGGCCAAGTGATGGGGATGGTCTTGAGTGCAGAAGCCGGCAGGTGTTGCTTGGAGCCGAAGACTTGGCATCCTTTGCAGTGTTTGACTAGTTCCTTGGCATCCTCCAAAGAAGTCGGCCAGAAGAATCCATGGTGGAAGGCCTTGGCGACCAGCGCCCTGGAGGCGGCATGGTGGCCGCATTCGCCTTGGTGGATGTCTTCGAGGATTGCTATGCCTTTCTCTGGCTCGACGTAGCGCTGGAAGACTCCGGTAGCGCTGCGCCTAACTAGCTCTTGGTTCATAATTGTGTAAGCTCCGGCTCGGCGTTGGACTTGTCTTGCCGAGATCTCGTCAGTCGGCAGCTCTCCATTTATCAAAAAACGGAGGATGGGCTGAGCCCATGATGGAGCCGTGACTTCTTCGATTGCCAAAACGGCTACTGCAACCAGGGTGGGCGGGCTGGGTTGTGAAGAGTTGGACTCGGCCTCCGCCTGCTGTGCTGCTGCAGTCCCCGGGCCGGGTTCGACTATGGCAGTCCCCAAGCCGGGTTCGACTATGGCAGTCCCCGAGCCGGTTGCCGGAGTCCCCGGGCCACCTGCCTGGTCCCCGAAGTCGGATCCGACTACGTCGCGGTCAGGCGGCACGAAGATGGAACTGGATTCCAGAGACGGCTTGATAGATGGCTTGAGGAGGTGTTGGAGGGCGACGCCGGATTGGCAAGCCATTCTGGAAAGAACACCTCCATAATGAAGCCGGCTGCCAGGAGCCGGGCTATTTCTTCTCCGACTACTCTTCTCTTCTCTTCTGACAGGCGGCACAAGGGCTGCCTGACCGGCTTTGCGTCAGATCGGACGTGTAACTTGTGCTCGGCGAAATCCGTCAGGACCCTTGGCATGTCTTTGGGAGACCACGCAAAGACGTCCCGATTCTCAATCGACGAGCTCGCCTTCCTATTTGCTGTCAAGACCTGTGCCTATGACAGCATGCCTCTCCGGGTGCTCCGGGTCCAGGGGTATCTTCTTTGTCTCTTTGGCCGGCTGGAAGGAACCTTGAGCTTCACATTCTTTGGGGTCAGGAGACAGGGCCGGCTGCTTGCCAGCCAAAGCCACAACTCAGTTCAGCATCTTCTTCTCTTCGGCGATCACGAGGGACTCGGCCAGCCGACTGCTGGCTGCTGCACACTCAGAAGACTTCTTATAGTCTCCGACTATGGTGATAATGCCCTTGGAACTCGGCATCTTCATCTTGAGGTTGGCGTAGTGGGGCATAGCCATAAACTTGGATAACGCTGGTCGGCCAAGCAATGCGTGGTACGGGCTCTCCAAATCCACTACCTCGAACCATATTGCCTCTCGGCGGAAATGATCCTTGCCCCCAAAGAGGACATCCATCTTGATCTTGCCGATTGGTGAGCAGGACAGGCCGGGTACGATGCCGTGGAACACAGTCTGGCTTGGCATGAGTTGCTTTGGCTTGATGTTGAGCTTCTCCATTGTATCTCGGTACAGTATGTTGATACTGCTCCCGCCATCTATCAGCACGCGGGAGAAACGGGCGGCACGCCTTTCTGTCGCCAGGGTGGCATCCAAAACCAAGGCATAGGAGCCAGGAGACGGCATCACCTCTGGGTGGTCGTCCCGGCTCCAGCTGATGGGCTTCTCCGACCAGTGCATAAACTGAGGGTTGCTGGAGGCGACCGCGTTGACTTCCTGCTGCTGTTGGCGCCGGCTGCGCCGATCTTCTGTCTGGCTGGTGAACACGACGTAGGCGGCTTGCTCATCGGGGAACTTGTCTTGGATAGCTCCGACTGCAGGCCGAGCGGCCGGCTGCTGCGGGGCAGGAGGCGGCTGGCCTGCAGGCGGAGGCGGCAACAACCCCTCACCCTTGGAGATTCGGGTGAGCCAATGGCACTTCCGAGTTGTGTGGTTGGACGGCTTCGCGCCGCTGTGGAACTTGCAGGGGGCGTCGAGAGTTTGCTCGTAGGAGAAAGCGGGCTGCCCTTCTGTTTCTTGGGAGCCGGCCGTCCCTCGGGCTGCTCTTCTTCGATCGTGGCCACCTGCTGGCTAGTGGAAGGCGGCATAGGGGCCTTGCGCTTGTGGTCGCTTTGATACGGGCACCGGCTTGATTCTCCAGCCGGCGTCTTGGGAGCCGGCGCCAGCACTTTTCCGGAGGCGTCTACCCGGAGCTCAGTCTTCATTGAAGAGTCGGCCGTGTGAAAGAACATGCGATGCCCCCATGTTTGGTTTTGGTAATTGATGACAATCTCTATGGACTAATAGTTGCCTTGAGTTATATTTGAAGGTTTTGTCCATAGGTTTTTTTGAAGTACATGTGTTGGTTTCAAGGAGTTTATGAGTTGACCAAGGTGCTATTAAGGAATTATCCAAAGATTGGTCATGTGAGTGTTGAGCTTATTGCAAGCATGTCTTGAAGAAGAAGATTGTGTGATCATTCATGTTTACCTTCAAGACATCATCCAAATGAAGAGAGTTGGAAAGATTCAAGGTTGATCAAGACTATGTCAAAGAGTGAATCAAGTTGATCAACACACAAAGCATAGAAGATGTACCGAGAGGGATCAAGCGATCCCATGGTAGGGTAAGCATGGTCAATTACGCTTTGTGTACTAACCCATGGTCTTTGTGAGAGTTCTTTGTGGGGTTAGGTTGCGGTGTGCAAGTTCAAGTAGGATCATCACGAAGAGATCATATGCTTGAAGCTTGCCGTCCATTGTGGCGACAATGGACTTGTGAAGATCTACTGAAGAGTGGCTCACCCATAGTGGAGTATGGGGGAGCAATCAACTAGTCTTCATCAAGCCAACGCAACCAAGAAAGGTGGTCCAACTTGAGGGAGTCAAGATCGTCATCATCTAGCTCAAGTGGACCATGTGCAAGGCAAAGGTTTGCCCTTGATAGGTTTTCTATTTTACCGGTCTCATGGTAGTTGTGGGAGACCGGGTTATAGGATCGATTGTCGTACTATCAAGGGGGGATCTTGATGAGTTGCTTGATCATATCGTTCGTAGAGAGCTCAAACCATTGCATCCTTGCATCATCTTTATTGGTTCTTGTTTGGTTCTTCTCCTTGTGTGATTTGGAGCTTTTGGTCATGTTCATGACAAGCTCGAGTTCATCGAAAACAGAGTTCACATGCATCTTCTATGATGTTTTCGATGTTGGAGGGTATGCCGGTTCTTCTCTGTTGGAGTTGTCACTCCTTTGTTTGCTAAGCATACCTCCCCTGTCGCTGTTTTGATGCTACTCGTTGTCTTGTTTCAAACAAGCTTGAGTTTGCTCAATTCGGAGCTCATTTGCAGAAGTTATGGTTGTTCTGGTTTCCTTGGAGTATTCTTTTTTTTCGCGGTAGTGGCTTAAGGATGGCGCCAACGGTAGTACCGCGTTCCACAGCGGTAGTACCGCCGAAGCACTCAAGCGGTAGTACCGCTCCCAGAGCGGTAGTACCGCTCCCCAAGCGGTAGTACCGCTTGTGGTCTTCGGCCGTAGTACCGCAGTGGTTCCGAGCTACTACCGTCTCGATTCGAGACCGTCGTTTTTCGTGTCGGGTTTTACGGTACTAAGTGCAGTAGTAGTGGCGGTAGTATCGCTCCAAGCGGTAGTACCGCGCCTACCCCCGCGGTAGTACCGCTCTGGGGCCAGGACCCTGACCTCCTCGTCAGCGCGGCAGTACCGCTGGGTGAGAGCGGTAGTACCGCCCTCAGCGGTAGTACTGCCCTGCCCAAGCGGTAGTACCGCTCTGTGCGTGGCTGTTCAGTGAGGTAACGGTTGGTTTCCCCCCTTCTATAAAAGGGGGTCTTCTTCCCCAATGAACCTTATCCCCTTGAGCTCGTGTTCTTCCCCCATTGTTGACCTTCTCCGAGCGTGCTAACTCTCAATCCCTCCATGGATTCTTGCTAGTTTTTGAGGGAAAAGAGAGAGGAGATCTAGATCCACGTTTCCACCAATCACTTTCTCCTCTAAGTGAAGGGAACCCCTTGGATCTAGATCTTGGAGTTCTTGGTGTTCTCCTTCTTGTTCTTCCTCTCATTTTCCTCCCTAGCATTAGTTGCTTCAGTGGGATTTGAGAGAGAAGGACTTGGGCACTCCGAGTGCCCTTGCCATTGCATTTGGTGCATCAGTTTGAGTTCTCCACGTGATACGTGGAAGTTACAAGTTGATAAGCTTATTACTCTTGGGTGCTTGGTGCCCTTGAGCTTGTTCGTCTTGGGTGCTTGGGTGCCCTAGACGGTTGGTGGTGTTCGGAGCTCAATCACTGTGGTGTAAAGCTCCGGGCAAGCGTCGGGGTCTCCAATTAGGTTGTGGAGATCGCCCCGAGCAATTTGACGGGTACCGGTGACCGCCCCCAAGGGTTGCCAAAGTGTACGGGTCCGGTGACCGCCCCCAAGGGTTGCCATTTGTACGGGTTCGGTGACCGCCCTCAAGGGTCCCTTAGTGGAATCATGGCATCTTGCATTGTGCGAGGGCGTGAGGAGATTACGGTGGCCCTAGTGGCTTCTTGGGGAGCATTGTGCCTCCACACCGCTCCAAACGGAGATTAGCATCCGCAAGGGTGTGAACTTCGGGATACATCGTCGTCTCCGCATGCCTCAGTTATCTTTTACCCGAGCCCCTTTAATTATGCACTTTACTTTGTGATAGCCATATTGTTCTTTGTCATGTATCTTGCTATCACATAGTTGCTTATCTTGCTTAGCATAAGTTGTTGGTGCACATAGGTGAGCCTAGTTGTTGTAGGTTTTGTGCTTGTCAAATTAACCGCTAGGTTTATTCCGCATTTGTTCAAGCCTAAACCGTAATTATTTTAAAGCGCCTATTCACCCCCCTCTAGGCGACATCCTCGATCTTTCACCGTGGCATACTTGTCCGCGATGCTCACTAGCTCGTCAAGGGTTGTCGGCTCGTCGCAGAGGAGTCGGTGCTTGAGGAGAGTGCCCTCGCGGCACCCGGCGGTGAAGTACTCTATGGCCTGAACCTCGTGCACCCCTTCACAGGAGTTGCAAAGCTCGGCCCAACGCGTGAGGTAGTCGCGGGTTGATTCGTTGGGCCCTTGTATGCACAAGGAGAGCTGTCGGGGCTTGGGAGCCCGTTTGTAGGTGCTGGTGAAGTTGCGTATGAAGGCTTCGGTGAAGTCCAGCCAGCTGTTGATGCTGTAAGGCTTGAGGCTGTTGAGCCAGGTGCGCGCCGTGCCTTGGAGCATCAGGGGGACATATTTCACGGCAACACGTCGATTTCCATTTGCTATGCGAACTGCGGTGGAGTAGTCGATCAACCAGTCTTCCGGCTTCACGGAGCCGTTGTATTTGGGCGTGTCTCTTGGGAGTGGAACCCTTTGGGAAAGGGCTCGTCGCGGATGCGGGGGCCGAAACAAGGCGGGCCGACATCATCTTCTTCTTCCAGGGCCAGGGATCGTGCAAGGCGGTCGATCTGATGGCAGGCATCATTCTCGCCGACTCCTTCGCGGCGACCAAGTCGGCCGCTGAGAGTCGGATACTCGACAGGCGGCGGAGTGGGATATCTTTCCCCGCGAGGCGGAGGAGGAGCCGGGTCGCCTCGTTGTTCCACACCTCGGGGACGGCCTTCTGCGTCGCGCTCGATGGTGATTCGAGTCTGGCTACGGCTAGCAGCCGGCTCCTTCTGTTGTCTTGTACGGGTGCCACCCGCAGTCGGTGTACACGATGTTGCGCCGTGCTCTCGACGAGGGGGGCTTCCAGCTCGGACGCCGGCTTCATGCCGCTCTGCGGCCGCGTCGATCAGCTGTTGGATGCGTCTGGTCATGTAGGGGAGCTTGTCGGCCCCCAGTCCGTTTAGCTCGTCTACGATCGACTGGGTGGCGCGTAGATTCTCGAGGGGCGTGGCGTAGACTGGGCGATCCGCTCGCAGCATGCTGGCGATGGCCGTGCCGCGTTTCTTGACAACGTCGACTCGGCTTGGCCCTTCTGGAGGCGGCATGCCAAAGGCGGCGCGGTCGACTTTGCGCTGGTGGGCTTCCGTGAGGCGTCTCATGGTGGCTATCTTCTGGCCCTCCGCAAGGAGGGCAAGGCGGCATGCCTCCAGCGTCTCAGCGTCAGCGTCCGCCGGGATGGGGGCGGACATATCGTGCAACACATCCTGCAGGGCGTCGCGGGTGTTCTCGTCGGAGACGACGCCGTGGCTGATGACTAGCACTTCAGTGACGGTGCTGCCGCCACTGTCATCTCGAGGGAGAGGGTCATCGAAGATGATCACGTTGGTGGGGAAGGCGTCGAGCGATGCCGTGTCGGAGTCAACAAGCATCGGGTCGGTGGAACCGACCGACTCCAAGTCCGCGGTAGGCTCGCCGGAGACGTGGAGTTGGTCGAGGAGGCTGACGAGGCGGCTCTCGGGGCAGCCTGTGCACGCGTCGGATGCGGGCTCGTCGGAGATGCGAGTCTCGCCAAGAAGATCGGCGAGGCGGCTCTCTTCGCAGGCGTCGTCGATGCTTTGCAGCGCGTCGGGGCAAGCACCATCGGGCGTGCCGGGCTGGCTACGCTCGCTGGGGAGGAAGAGGGTTCCCATCCAGAGCAGGTCTCCGGACGACGGTGCACCTGGCCCCATGGTGGGCGCCAAATGTCGGGTGGTAGGTGCGACATATGCCAACGGATGGCTTATCATTGTGGGAGCCAGTAAGACATCGCCGGTGCTTGGAAACGGGATAAGGCGAAGACATGCACGCCGGCGAATCTTACCTAGGTTGGGGGCTCTCCGTGGAGATAATAACCCTACTCCTGCTTTGCGGGGTCTTCGCATGATCACTAGATCGATATGAAGCTACAAGGGGCTCCTTGAGCTGTTCGGTGGGAGGAGGAAGAAGGGCCAGGCTAGCTCTCTTCTCTCCCTATGGTAGTGTCTAAAACTCTCTGAGATCAACCCTTTGCATGGGTGTCCCGGGGGGTTTATATAGGCCTACCCCTCAGGGGTACAATGTTAATCCGGCTGGGCATGGGTCCAGGCCATCAGCGTCTACGACCGCCGGCTTCTCCGCCGGCTTCTGGGGCCCGCCGACTGGTGGGTCCCGCCGGCTGTCGTCCCATTGGTCGACAGGCCGGCCCCACCGCTTGGGGGGTCTTGTCGGGGGCTGGTTACTGTTGCCTCGCCTCTGATGACGAGGGCTTTGTCGAGGTAAGCATTGCCGCCTTGCGGGCTCTCACTGTAGCCTTACCTCGTCTTGTCTGCTTAATGGTGTGCACGCCCCGAGGAGGGGAGCAAGCCGGCTATAGGAAGTCGGCCCGGCCTTAGGCCGGCTGGGGGAGATCAGGCCACCTTCGGATGTCTCTCTGATCGAGGGGGCCCGCCGCCTACGGGCCGTACTGGCGACCCGTCGTGGATGGCGTCATGATCCGCATGGCAACAGTGTCTCGCAGGACAGGAGATGGCCGCCCCGTACGGCGTACTGTAGCCATGCATGTTCCGGGATTCGGGGGTGGCAGGGTCCGCTGTAGCCACGCCCTGTCCCGTCACCGTTATGGGGGTAGACTTTTAGGGTGCGGCCCACGGCCGCCTGCCAGGGGCCGGCTTTTTGGAGTCGATCCACTAAGGTCGGCTTCTTGGAGTCGGTCCTTCATGGGCCGGCTTCTTGGAGTCGGTCCTTCAGGGGCCGGCTTCGTGGAGTCGGTCCTTCATGGGCCGAATTCTTAGAGTCGGTCCTTCATGGGCCGGCTTCTTGGAGTCGGCCCTATCGTGGCATCCTCCAAGGGGTGTTTATGGTCGGGCCGCCTTCGGCCAGCCGGCCTATGTGATAGCCGTCCGGAAGAAGGCGGCCCCGTGTCTTGGGTGCTTCAAGGCTTGGTCGGCCCATTGTTTTTCTGAGGGCCAAAGGGAGCCGGTTAGGCTACCCGTGGTCATTTACTCCGACAGTGATCACATCCGGGACTCCGAACTACCTTCGGTACATCAAAACACATAAACTCATAATATAACTCAAGATGGCAACGGGGGCCCGAAACCCGCGTCCCCGCGGGTTTTTACCCTATTAGGGGACGGGGATGGGCGTCTTTTCATCCCCGTGGGGCTGTCGTTGGGCACATTATACAACCCGACACATTTCATGGGTTTGCACCCGTTTAGGTAGTCCCAGAACCCGAAACCCGGCAAAATACATTTTTTTACCAAGCAGTGCTCCGGTGCGGCCCAACCCAAAACTACCGAGCCTGAGAGCGACCGAGCCCTCCACCCCGCAGTGTCAAAGGCCAAACCAACCCCTCGCTGGGGTGGCCAGTCGCTCGCTCCTTTCCCCCTCGCTCGCTCCTTTCCCCCTCGCTCCTTTCCCCTCACTCTAACCCTAAATCTTGAAAGAAGTGAGTGGGAGGAAAGTGGAGCATGATAAGGTAATTTGTACCTTCTCCCAAATTGGAAAGTAGTTAATCACAGCAATGAGTTCCAGTGATTCCTACACCAATTACTGAGGAAGCTAATGATGATGATCATGAAACTTCAGACCAAGTTACTACAGAACCTTGTAGGTCTTCCACAGTACAATCCACACCAAAGTGGTACGGTAATCCTGTTCTGGAAATCATGTTACTAGACCATGATGAACCTACGAACTATGAGGAAGCGATGATGAGCCCAGATTCCGCGAAATGGATTGAGGCCATGAAATCTAAGATGGGATCCATGTATGAGAACAAAGTGTGGACTTTAGTTGTCTTGCCCGATGATCGGCAAGCCATAGAAAATAAATGGATCTTCAAGAGGAAGACGGACACTGATAGTAGTGTTACTATCTACAAAGCTCAACTTGTTGCGAAAGGTTTTGACAAGTTCAAAGGTGTTGAATACGATGAGATTTTCTCACTCGTAATGATGCTTAAGTCTGTCCGAATCATGTTAGCAATTGCCACATTTTATGAAATCTGGCAAATAGATGTCAAAAACTGCATTCCTGAATGGATTTATTAAAGAAGAGTTGTATATGATTCAACCAGAAGGTTTTGTCAATCCTAAAGTTGCTAACAAAGTGCGCAAGCTCCAGTGATCCATCTATGGACTGGTGCAAGCATCTCGGAGTTGGAATATACGCTTTGATGAGTTGATCAAAGCATATGGTTTTATACAGACTTTTGGAAATGACTGTATTTACAAGAAAGTGAGTGGGAGCACTACAGCCTTTCTGATAAGTATATGTGAATGACATACTATTGATCGGAAATGATGTAGAATTTTCTGGAAAGCATAAAGGAGTGTTTGAAAAGAGTTTTTCAAAGAAAGACCTTAGTAGAGCTACTTACATATTGAGCATCAAGATCTATTGAGATAGATCAAGATGCTTGATAAGATTTTCAAATTAGTACATACCTTGACAAGATTTTGAAGTAGTTCAAAATGGAACAGTCAAAGAAAGAGTTCTTGCCTGTGTTGCAAAGGTATGAAATTGAGTAAGACTCAAATCCCGACCACGACAGAAAATAGAAAGAGAATGAAAGTCATTCCCTATGCATCAGTCATAGGTTCTATAAAAGTATGCCATGCTATGGACCAGACCTATTGTATACTCTGCCCTAGTTTGGCAAGGGAGTACAATAGTGATCTAGGAGTAGATCACTAGACATTGGTCAAAATTATCCTTAGTGGAATAAGGAGTTGTTTCTCGATTATGGAGGTGATAAAATAGTTCGTCATAAAGAGTTACATCGATGCAAGCTTTTACACCGATCCAGATGACTCTAAGTCTCAATCTGGATACATATTGAAAGTGGGAGCAATTAGCTAGAGTAGCTCTGTGCAGAGCATTATAGACATAGAATATTTGCAAAATACACACGGCTCTGAATGTGACAGACCCGTTGACTAAACTTCTCTCACAAGCAAAACATGATCATACCTTAGTACTCTTTGGGTGTTAATCACATAGCGATGTGAACTAGATTATTGACTCTAGTAAACCCTTTGGGTGTTAATCACATGACAGTGTGAACTATGGGTATTAATCACATACATATGTGAATATTGGTGTTAAATCACATGGCAATGTGAACTAGATTATTGACTCTAGTGCAAGTGGGAGACTGAATGAAATATGCCCTAGAGGCAATAATAAAGTTATTATTTATTTCCTTATATCATGATAAATGTTTATTATTCATGCTAGAATTGTATTAACCGGAAACATAATAATGTGTGAATACATAGACAAACAGAGTGTCACTAGTATGCCTCTACTTGACTAGCTCGTGAATCAAAGATGGTTAAGTTTCCTAACCATAGACATGAGTTGTCATTTGATTAACAGGATCACATCATTAGGAGAATGATGTGATTGACTTGACCCATTCCGTTAGCTTAGCACTTGATCGTTTAGTATGTTGCTATTATGTTCTTCATGACTTATACATGTTCCTATGACTATGAGATTATGCAACTCCCGTTTACCGGAGGAACACTTTGTGTGCTACCAAATGTCACAAAGTAACTGGGTGATTATAAAGGAGCTCTACAGGTGTCTCCGAAGGTACATGTTGAGTTGGCGTATTTCGAGATTAGGATTTGTCACTCCGATTGTCGGAGAGGTATCTCTGGGCCCTCTCGGTAATGCGCATCATTATAAGCCTTGCAAGCAATGTGACTAATGAGTTAGTTGCGGGATGATGCATTACGTAACGAGTAAAGAGACTTGCCGGTAACGAGATTGAACTAGGTATTGAGATACCGACGATCAAATCTCGGGCAAGTAACATACCAATGACAAAGGGAACAACGTATGTTGTTATGCGGTTTGACCGATAAAGATCTTCGTAGAATATGTAGGAGCCAATATGAGCATCCAGGTTCCGCTATTGGTTATTGACCGGAAACGTGTCTCGGTCATGTCTACATAGTTCTTGAACCTGTAGGGTCCGCACGCTGAAGGTTTCGATGACAGTTATATTATGAGTTTATGAGTTTTGATGTACCGAAGGAGTTCTGAGTCCCGGATGAGATCGGGGACATGACAAGGAGTCTCGAAATGGTTGAGACGTAAAACTCGATATATTGGACGACTATATTCGAACATCGGAAAGGTTCCGAGTGATTCGGGTATTTTTGGCGGTACCGGGGAGTTACGGGAATACGAGGAAGAAGCAATGGGCCTCATGGGCCAAGTGGTGGAAGAGAGGAGGAAGGGCGCGCGGCCCCCCTAGCCCAAACCGAATTGGACTAAGGGGCCGGCCCCCCTTTCCTCCTTCTCCTCCCTCTCCTTCTCCTTCCCTTCCTTCCCCTCTCCTACTTGGACTAGGAAAGAGGGGGGAATCCTACTTGGAGTAGGATTACCCCCCTTGGGCGCACCTCCTCCCCTTGGCCGGCCCTGTCCTCCTCCCCCCTTTTATATACAGAGGAGGGGGGCACCCCATAGACACAACAATTGATCATTGATCTCTTAGCCGTGTGCGGTGCCCCCCTCCACCATAGTCCTCCTCGATAATATTGTAGCGGTGCTTAGGCGAAGCCCTGCGACGGTAGAACATCAAGATTGTCACCACGTAGTCGTGCTGACGGAACTCTCCCTCGACACTCGGCTAGATCGGAGTTCGAGGGACGTCATCGAGCTGAACGTGTGCTAGAACTCGGAGGTGCCGTAGTTTCGGTGCTTGATCGGTCGGGCCGTGAAGACGTACGACTACATCAACCGCGTTGTGCTAACGCTTCCGCTTTTGGTTTACGAGGGTACGTGGACACACTCTCCCCTCTCGTTGCTATGCATCACCATGATCTTGCGTGTGCGTAGGAATTTTTTTGAAATTACTATGTTCCCCAACATAAACATTTATCATGAAATAAGGAAATAAATAATAACTTTATTATTGCCTCTAGGGCATATTTCCTTCAGACTCCCACTTGCACTAGAGTCAATAATCTAGTTCACATCGCCATGTAATTTAACACCAATATTCACATCTGTATGTGATTAATACCCAATAGTTCACATCGTCATGTGATCAACACCCAAAAGGGTTTACTAGAGTCAATAATCTAGTTCACATCACTATGTGATTAACACCCAAAGAGTACTAAGGTAAGATCATGTTTTGCTTGTGAGAGAAGTTTAGTCAACGGGCCTGTCACATTCAGAGCCGTATGTATTTTGCAAATATTCTATGTCTACAATGCTCTACACGGAGCTACTCTAGCTAATTGCTCCCACTTTCAGTATGTATCCAGATTGAGACTTAGAGTCATCTGGATCGGTGTAAAAGCTTGTAACGATGTAACTCTTTACGACGAACTCTTTTATCACCTCCATAATCGAGAAACATCTCCTTAGTCCTCACTAAGGATATTCTTGACCGCTGTCCAGTGATCTACTCTTAGATCAAAATTGTATTCCTTTGCCAAACTCAGAGCAAGGTATACAATAGGTCTGGTACACAGCATGGCGTACTTTATTTAACCTATGACTGAGGCATAGGGAATGACTTTTCATTCTCTTTCTATTTTTCTGCCATGGTCGGCTTTTGAGTCTTACTCAACTTCACACCTTGCAACACAGGCAAGAACTCCTTCTTTGACTGTTGCATTTTGAACTACTTCAAAATCTTATCAAGGTATGTACTCATTGAAAAATCTTATTAAGCGTCTTGATCTATCTCTATAGATCTTGATACTCAATGTGTAAGTAGATTCACTGAGGTCTTTCTTTGAAAAACTCTTATTCAAATATCCTTTTATGCTATCCAGAATTTCTATATCATTTCCAATCAACAATATGTCATCTACATATAATTTTAGAAATGCTACATAGCTCCCACTCACTTTCTTGTAAATACAGGCTTCTCCAAAAGTCTATATAAAACCATATGCTTTGATCAACTCATCAAAGCGTATATTCCAACTCCGAGATGCTTGCACCAGTCCATAGATGGATCACTGGAGCTTGCGCACTTTGTTAGCAACTTTAGGATTGACAAAACCTTCTGGTTGAATCATATACAACTCTTCTTTAATAAATCCATTAAGGAATGCAGCTTTGACATCCATTTGCCAGATTTCATTAAATGTGGCAATTTGCTAACATGATTCAGACAGATTTAAGCATCGATTCGAGTGAGAAAATCTCATCGTATTCAACACCTTGAACTTGTCGAAAAAACCTTTTGCGACAAGTCGAGCTTTGTAGATAGTAACACTACTATCAGCGTCTGTCTTCCTCTTGAAGATCCATTTATACAATATGGCTTGCCGATCATCGGGCAACTCCACCAAAGTCCACACTTTGTTCTCATACATGGATCCCATCTCAGATTTCATGGCCTCAAGCCATTTCGCGGAATCTGGGCTCATCATCGCTTCCTCATAGTTCGTAGGTTTATCATGGTCTAGTAACATGACTTCCAGAATAGGATTACCATACCACACTGGTGCAGACCGTACTCTGGAAGACCTACGAGGTTCTGTAGTAACTTAATCTGAAGTTTCATGATCATCATCATTAGCTTCTTCACTAATTGGTGTAGGAATCACAGGAACTGATTTCTGTGATGAACTACTTTCCAATAACGGAGCAGGTATAGTTACGTCATCAAGTTCTACTTTCCTCCCACTCACTTCTTTCGAGAGAAACTCCTTATCTAGAAAGGATCCATTCTTAGCAACGAATATCTTGCCTTTGGATCTGTGATAGAAGGTGTACCCAACAGTTTTCTTTGGGTATTCTATGAAAGTGCACTTCTCCGATTTGGGTTCGAGCTTATCAGGTTGAAACTTTTTCACATAAGCATTACAGGCCCAAACTGTAAGAAACGACAACTTTGGTTTCTTGCCAAACCATAGTTCATAAGGCATTGTCTCAATGGATTTTGATGGTGCCCTATTTAAAGTGAATGCAACTGTCTCTAATGCATAACCCCAAAAACGATAGTGGTAAACCAATAAGAGACATCATAGATCGCACTATATCCAATAAAGTGCGGTTACGATGTTCGGACACACCATAACGCCGTGGTGTTCCAGGTGGCGTGAGCTTTGAAACTATTCCATATTGTTTTATATGAAGGCCAAACTCATAACTCAAATATTCTCCTCCATGATCAGATCGTAGAAATTTTATTTTCTTGTTACGATGATTCTCCACTTCACTCCGAAATTCTTTGAACTTTTCAAATGTTTCAGACTTGTGTTTCATTAAGTAGATATACTCATATCTGCTCAAATCATCTGTGAAGGTCAGAAAATAACGATACCCGCCACGAGCATCAATACTCATTGGACCGCATACATCGGTATGCATTATTTCCATCAAGTCAGTAGCTCGTTCCATTGTTCCGGAGAATGGAGTTCTAGTCATCTTGCCCAAAAGGCACGGTTCGCAAGCATCAAATGATTCATAACCAAGTGATTCCAAAAGTCCATCTTAATGGAGTTTCTTCATGTGCTTTACACCGATATGACCCAAACGGCAGTGCCACAAATAAGTTGCACTATCATTATCAACTTTGCATCTTTTGGCATCAATACTATGAATATGTGTATCACTATGATCGAGATCCAACAAACTATTTTCATTGAGTGTATGGCCATCGAAGGTTTTATTCATGTAAACAGAACAAAATTTATTCTCTGACTTTAAATGAATAATTGTATTGCAATAAACATGATCAAATCATGTTCATGCTCAACGCAAACGCCAAATAACATTTATTTAGGTTTAACACTAATCCCGAAAGTATAGGGAGTGTGCGATGATGATCATATCAATCTTGGAACCACTTCCAACACACATCATCACTTCACCCTCAACTAGTCTCTGTTTATTCTATAACTCCTATTTCGAGTTACTAATCTTAACAACCGAACAAGTATCAAATACCTAGGGGTTATTATAAACACTAGTAAGGTACACATCAATAACCTGTATATCAAATATACCCTTGTTCACTTTGCCATCCTTCTTATTTACCAAATATTCAGGGCATTTCCACTTCCAGTGACCATTTCCTTTGCAGTAGAAGCACTCGGTTTCAGGCTTTGGTCCAGCTTTGGGCTTCCTCGCGGGAGTGACAACTTGTTTGTCATTCTACTTGAAGTTCCCTTTCTCTCCCTTTGCCCTTTTCTTGAAACTAGTGGTCTTGTCAATCATCAACACTTGATGCTCTTTCTTGATTTCTACCTTCGTCGATTTCAACATCACGAAGAGCTCAGGAATCGTTTTCGTCATCCCTTGCATACTATAGTTCATCACGAATTTCTAGTAACTTGGTGATGGTGACTAGAGAACACTATCAATCACTATCTTATCTGGAAGATTAACTCCCACTTGATTCAAGCGATTGTAGTACCCAGACAATCTAAGCACGTGCTCACTAGTTGAGCAATTCTCCTCCATCTTTTAGTTATAGAACTTGTTGGAGACTTCATATCTCCCAACTCGGGTATTTGCTTGAAATATTAACTTCAACTCCTGGAACATCTCATATGGTCCATGACGTTCAAAACGTCTTTGAAGTTCCGATTCCAAGCCGTTAAGCATGGTGCACAAAACTATCAAGTAGTCATCATATTGAGCTAGCCAAACATTCATAACGTCTCCATCTGCTCCTGCAATAGGTCTGTCACCTAGCGGTGCATTAAGGACATAATTCTTCTGTGCAGCAATGAGGATAAACATCAGATCACGGATCCAGTCCGCATGATTGCTACTATCATATTTCAACATGGTTTTTCTCTAGGAGCATATCAAAAATAAACATAGGGAAGCAACAACGTGAGCTATTGATATACAACATAATTTGCAAAATACTATCAGGACTAAGTTCATGATAAATTAAAGTTCAATTAATCATATTGTTGGGGAACGTAGTAATTTCAAAAAAATTCCTACGCACACGCAAGATCATGGTGATGCATAGCAACGAGAGGGGAGAGTGTGTCCACGTACCCTCGTAGACCGAAAGCGGAAGCGTTAGAACAACGCGGTTGATGTAGTCGTACGTCTTCATGGCCCGACCAATCAAGCACCAAAACTACGGCACCTTCGAGTTTTAGCACATGTTCAGCTCGATGACGATCCCCGTACTCCGATCCAGCAGAATGTCGGGGAAGAGTTCCGTCAGCATGACGGCGTGATGATGACCTTGATGTTCTACAGTCGCAGGGCTTCGCCTAAGCACCGCTACAATATTATCGAGCAGGACTATGGTGGAGGGGGGCACCGCACACGGTGAAGAGATCAATGATCAATTATTGTCCCTAGAGGTGCCCCCCTGCCCCCGTATAAAAAGGATCAAGGGGGAGGGGGCGGCCGGCCAGGAGGAGGCGCGCCATGTGGGGAGTTCTACTCCCACCGGGAGTAGGACTCCTCCTTCCCTTGTTGGAGTAGGAGAGAAGGAAAGAGGGGGAGAGGAGGAAGGAAAAGGGGGCTGCACCCCTTGTCCAATTCGGACCAGAGGGGGGTTGTGCGCCTGGTTCCTTTCGGCCTCTTTCCTCTATTCCCGTATGGCCCAATAAGGCCCATATACTCCCCGGCGAATTCCCGTAACTCTTTGGTACTCCGAAGAATACCCGAATCACACGGAACCTTTCCTAACTCCGAATATAGTCGTCCAATATATCGATCTTTACGTCTCGGCCATTTCGAGACTCCTCGTCATGTCCCCGATCTCATACGGGACTCCGAACTCCTTCAGTACATCAAAACACATAAACTCATGATATAACTCTCATCGAAACCTTAAGCGTGCGGACCCTACGGGTTCAAGAACTATGTAGACATGACGGAGACACGTTTCCGGTCAATAACCAATAGCGGAACCTGGATGCTCATATTGGCTCCTACATATTCTACGAAGATCTTTATCGGTCAAACCGCATAACAACATACGTTGTTCCCTTTGTCATCGGTATGTTACTTGCCCGAGATTTGATCGTCGGTATCCAATACCTAGTTCAATCTCGTTATCGGCAAGTCTCTTTACTCGTTTCGTAATACATCATCCCGTAACTAACTCATTAGCTACATTGCTTGCAAGGCTTATAGTGATGTGCATTACCGAGAGGGCCCAGAGATACCTCTCCGACAATCGGAGTGACAAATCCTAATCTCGAAATACGCCAACTCAGCATGTACCTTCGGAGACACCTGTAGAGCTCCTTCATAATCACCCAGTTACGTTGTGATGTTTGGTAGCACACAAAGTGTTCCTCCGGTAAACGGGAGTTGCATAATCTCATAGTCATAGGAACATGTATAAGTCACGAAGAAAGCAATAGCAACATACTAAACGATCAAGTGCTAAGCTAACGGAATGGGTCAAGTCAATCACATCATTCTCCTAATGATGTGATCCCGTTAATCAAATGACAACTCTTTGACCATGGCTAGGAAACATAACCATCTTTGATAAACGAGCTAGTCAAGTAGAGGCATACTAGTGACACTTAGTTTGTCTATGTATTCACACATGTATCATGTTTTCGGTTAATATAATTCTAGCATGAATAATAAACATTCATCCTGATATAAGGAAATAAATAATAACTTTATTATTGCCTCTAGGGCATATTTCTTTCAGTCTCCCACTTGTACTAGAGTCAATAATCTAGTTCACATCGCCATGTGATTTAACACCAATATTCACATCTGTATATGATTAATACCCAATAGTTCACATCGTCATGTGATCAACACCCAAAATAGTTTACTAAAGTCAATAATCTAGTTCACATCGCTATGTGATTAACACCCAAAGAGTACTAAGGTAAGATCAGTTTTGCTTGTGAGAGAAGTTTAGTCAACGGGTCTGTCACATTCAGAGCCATATGTATTTGGCAAATATTCTATGTCTACAATGCTCTACACGGAGCTACTCTAGCTAATTACTCACACTTTCAATATGTATCCAGATTGAGACTTAGAGTCATCTGGATCGGTGTAAAATCTTGTACCGATGTAACTCTTTACGACGAACTCTTTTATCACCTCCATAATCGAGAAATATCTCCTTAGTCCTCACTAAGGATATTCTTGACCGCTATCCAGTGATCTACTCTTAGATCAAAATTGTATCCCTTTGCCAAACTCAGAGCAAGGTATACAATAGGTCTGGTACACAGCATAGCATACTTTATTGAAACTATGACTGAGGCATAGGGAATGACTTTTCATTCTCTTTCTATTTTTCTGCCATGGTCGGCTTTTGAGTCTTACTCAACTTCACACCTTGCAATACGGGCAAGAACTCCTTCTTTCTATTTTCCATTTTGAATTACTTCAAAATCTTATCAATGTATGTACTCATTAAAAAAATCTTATCAAGCGTCTTGATCTATCTCTATAGATCTTGACGCTCATTGTGTAAGCAGCTTCACTGAGGTCTTTCTTTGAAAAACTCCTTTCAAACACTCCTTTATGCTTTCCAGAAAATTCTACATCATTTCCAATCAACAATATGTCATTCACATATACTTATCAGAAAGGCTGTAGTGCTCACACTCACTTTCTTGTAAATACAGTCTTTTCCAAAAAGTCTGCATAAAACCATATGTTTTGATCAACTCATCAAAGCGTATATTCCAACTCCGAGATGCTTGCACAGTTGCACCAGTCCATTGATGGATTGCTGGAGCTTGCACACTTTGGTAGGACCTTTAGGATTGACAAAACCTTCTGTTTGCATCATATACAACTCTTCTTTAATAAATCCATTAAGGAATGTAGTTTTGACATCCATTTGCCAGATTTCATAAAATGTGGCAATTGCTAACATGATTCAGATAGACTTAAGCATCGTTACGAGTGAGAAAATCTCATCGTATTCAACACCTTGAACTTGTCGAAAACCTTTCGCAACAAGTCGAGCTTTGTAGATAGTAACACTACTATCAGTGTCCGTCTTCCTCTTAAAGATCCATTTATTTTCTATGGCTTGCCGATCATCGGGCAAGACAACCAAAGTCCACACTTTGTTTTCATACATGGATCCCATCTCAAATTTCATGGCCTCAAGCCATTTCGTGGAATGTGGGCTCATCATCGCTTTCTCATAGTTCGTAGGTTTATCATGGTCTAGTAACATGACTTCCAGAATAGGATTACCGTACCACACTGGTGCAGACCATACTCTGGAAAACCTACGAGGTTATGTAGTAACTTGATCTGAAGTTCATGATCATCATCATTAGCTTCCTCACTAATTGGTGTAGGAATCACCGGAACTGATTTCTGTGATCAACTACTTTCCAATTCGGGAGAAGGTACAAATTACCTTATCAAGCTCTACTTTCCTCCCACTCACTTCTTTCAAGATAAACTCCTTCTCTAGAAAGGATCCACTTTTAGCAACGAATATCTTGCCTTTGGATCTGTGATAGAAGGTGTACCCAACAATCTCTTTTGGGTATCCTATGAAGACGCATTTCTCCGATTTGGGTTCAAGCTTATCAGGTTGAAACTTTTTCACATAAGCATCGCATCCCCAAACTTTAAGAAACGACAACTTTGGTTTCTTGCCAAACCACAGTTCATAAGGCGTCGTCTCAACAGATATTGATGGTGCCCTATTTAAAGTGAATGCAACTGTCTCTAATGCACAAACCCAAAACGATAAATTGGTAAGATACATCATAGATCGCACCGTATCGAATAAAGTGCAGTTATGAAGTTCGGACACACCATTACGCTGTGGTGTTCCATGTGGCGTGAGCTGTGAAACTATTCCACATTGTTTTAAATGAAGGCCAAACTCGTAACTCAAATATTCTCATCTATGATCATATTGTAGAAACAATATTTTCTTGTTACGATGATTCTCCAATTCACTCTGAAATTCTTTGAACTTTTCAAATGTTTCAGACTTGTGTTTCATTAAGTAGATATTCTCATATCTGCTCAAATCATCTTGTGAAGGTCAGAAAATAACGATACCCGCCACGAGCATCAACACTCATTGGTCCGCATACATCGGCATGTATTATTTCCAATAAGTCACTAGATCGTTCCATTATTCCGGAGAACGGAGTTTCAGTCATCTTGCCCATAAGGCACGGTTCGCAAGCATCAAATGATTCATAGTCAAGTGATTCCAAAAGTCCATCTTTATGGAGTTTCTTCATGCGCTTTACACCGATATGACCCAAACGGCAGTGTCACAAATAGATTGCACTATCATTATCAACTTTGCATCTTTTGGCATCAATATTATGAATATGTGTATCACCATGATCAAGATTCAATAAACCATCAACATTGGGTGTATGACAATAGAAGGTTTTATTCATGTAAACAGAATAACAATTTATTCTCTGTCTTAGATGAATAGTCGTATCGCAATAAACATGATCTAATCATATTTATGCTCAACGCAAACACCAAATAACATTTATTTAGGTTCAACACTAATCTCGAAAATATAGTGAGTGTACGATGATGATCATATCAATCTTGGAACCACTTCCAACATACATCGTTACTTCACCCTCAACTAGTCTCTGTTTATTCTGTAACTCCTGTTTTGAGTTACTAATCTTAGCAACTGAACAAGTATCAAATAATCAAGGGCTACTATAAACACTAGTAAGGTACGCATCAATAACCTGTATATCAAATATACCCTTGTTCACATTGCCATCCTTCTTATCCACCAAATATTCAGGGCATTTCGCTTCTAGTGACCATTTCCTTTGCAGTATAATCACTCAGTTTCAGGCTTTGGTCCAGCTTTGGGCTTCTTTGCAGGAGTGACAACTTGCTTGTCATTCTACTGGAAGTTCCCTTTATTTCCCTTTGCCCTTTTCTTGAAACTAGTGATCTTGTCAATCATCAACACTTGATGCTCTTTCTTGATTTCTACCTTTGTCGATTTCAGCATCATGAAGAGCTCAGGAATCGTTTTTTCATCCCTTGCATTATAGTTCATCACGAAGTTCCAGTAACTTGGTGATGGTGACTAGAGAACTCTGCCAATCACTATCTTATCTGGAAGATTAACTCCCACTTGATTCAAGCAATTGTAGTACTCGGACAATCTAAGTACTTGCTCACTAGTTGAGCAATTCTCCTCCATCTTTTAGGCGAAGTATTTGTCAAAGGTCTCATACCTCTTGACACGGGCATGAGTCTGAAATACCAATTTCATCTCTTGAAACATCTTATATGTTCCATGACGTTTCAAAAATGTTTTTGTAGTCCCGGTTCTAAGCCATAAAGCATGGTGCACAAAACTATCAAGTAGTCATCATATTGAGCTAGCCAAACGTTCATAATGTCTGCATCTGCTCCTGCAATAGGTCTGTCACCTAGCGGTGCATAAGGAACGTAATTCTTTTGTGCAGCAATGACGATAAACCTCAGATCACGGACCAAGTCCGCATCATTGCTACTAACATCTTTCAACTTAGTTTTCTCTAGGAACACATATAAAACATAGGGAAGCAACTATGCGAGCTATTGATCTACAACATAATTTGCAAAATACTACCAGGACTACGTTCATGATAAATTAAAGTTCAATTAATCATATTACTTAAGAACTCCCACTTAGACAGACATCTCTTTAGTCTTCTAAGTGATCACGTGATCCAAATCAACTAAACCATGTCCGATCATCACGTGAGATGGAGTAGTTTTCAATGGTGAACATCACTATGTTGATCATATCTACTATATGATTCACGTTCGACCTTTCGGTCTCCGTGTTCCAAGGCCATATCTGTATATGCTAGGCTCGTCAAGTTTAACCTGAGTATTCCGCATGCGCAACTGTTTTGCACCCGTTGTATTTGAACGTAGAGCCTATCACACCCGATCATCACGTGGTGTCTCAGCACGAAGAACTTTCGCAACGGTGCATACTCAGGGAGAACACTTCCTGATAATTTAGTGAGAGATCATCTTAAAATGCTACCATCAATCAAAGCAAGATAAGATGCATAAAGGATAAACATCACATGCAATCAATATAAGTGATATGATATGGCCATCATCATCTTGTGCTTGTGATCTCCATCTCCGAAGTACTATCATGATCTCTATCGTCACCGGCATGACACCATGATCTTAATCATCTTGATCTATATCAATGTGTCGTCACATGGTCGTCTCGCCAACTATTGCTCTTGCAACTATTGCTATCGCATAGCGATAAAGTAAACCAATTATTTGGCACTTGCATCTTATGCAACAAAGAGACAACCATAGGGCTTCTGCCAGTTGCCGATAACTTCAACAAAACATGATCATCTCATACAACAACTATCTCATCACGTCTTGACCATATCACATCACAACATGCCCTGCAAAAACAAGTTAGACATCCTCTATTTTGTTGTTGCAAGTTTTACGTGGCTGCTACGGGCTGAGCAAGAACCGTTCTTACCTACGCATCAAAACCACAACGATAGTTCGTCAAGTTAGTGCTGTTTTAACCTTCGCAAGGACCGGGCGTAGCCACACTCGGTTCAACTAAAGTTGGAGAAACTGACACCCGCCAGCCACCTGTGTGCAAAGCACATCGGTAGAACCATTCTCGCGTAAGCGTACGCGTAATGTCGGTCCGGGCCGCTTCATCCAACAATACCACCGAACCAAAGTATGACATGCTGGTAAGCAGTATGACTTGTATCGCCCACAACTCACTTGTGTTCTACTCGTGCATATAACATCTAAGCATAAAACCAGGTTCGGATGCCACTGTTGGGGAACATAGTAATTTCAAAAAAATTCCTACACACACACAAGATCATGGTGATGCATAGCAACGAGAGGGGAGAGTGTGTCCACGTACCCTCGTAGACCGAAAGCCGAAGCGTTAGAACAACGCGGTTGATGTAGTCGTACGTCTTCACAACCCGACCGATCAAGCACCGAAACTACGGCACCTCCGAGTTTTAGCACACGTTCAGCTTGATGACGATCCCCGTACTCCGATCCAGCAGAATGTCGGGGAAGAGTTCCATTAGCACGACGGCGTGGTGACGATCCCCGTACTCCGATCTAGCAGAATGTCGGGGAAGAGTTCCATCGCAGGGCTTTGCCTAAGCACCGCTACGATATTATCGAGGAGGACTATGGTGGAGGGGTGTGACGCCCCCGATTCAATCGTACACTAATCATACACGCAAACGTGTACGATCAAGATCAGGGACTCACGGGAAGATATCACAACACAACTCTACAAATAAAATAAGTCATACAAGCATCATAATACAAGCCAGGGGCCTCGAGGGCTCGAATACAAGTGCTCGATCATAGACGAGTCAGCGGAAGCAACAATATCTGAGTACAGACATAAGTTAAACAAGTTTGCCTTAAGAAGGCTAGCACAAACTGGGATACAGATCGAAAGAGGCGCAGGCCTCCTGCCTGGGATCCTCCTAACTACTCTTGGTCGTCGTCAGCGGCCTGCACGTAGTAGGCATCTCCAGTGTAGTAATCGTCGTCGACGGTGGCGTCTGGCTCCTGGACTCCAGCATCTGGTTGCGACAACCAGAAAGAAAGGAAAGGGGGAAAAGGGGGGAGAAAGCAACCGTGAGTACTCATCCAAAGTACTCGCAAGCAAGGAACTACACTACATATGCATGGGTATATGTGTAAGGAATCCATATCGGAGGACTGAACTGCAGAAAGCCAGAATAAGAGGGGGGATAGCTAGTCCTATCGAAGACTACGCTTCTGGCAGCCTCCGTCTCGCAGCATGTACAAGAGAGTAGATTGAAGTCCTCCAAGTAGCATCTCCAAGTAGCAACTCCAAGTAGCAACTCCAGTAGCATCGCAGTAGCATAATCCTACCCGGCGATCCTCTCCTCGTCGCCCTGTAGAAAAGCGATCACCGGGTTGTCTGTGGAACTTGGAAGGGTGTGTTTTATTAAGTATCCGGTTCTAGTTGTCATAAGGTCAAGGTACAACTCCAAGTCGTCCTGTTACCGAAGATCACGGCTATTCGAATAGATTAACTTCCCTGCAGGGGTGCACCACATTCCCCAACACGCTTGATCCCATTTGGCCGGACACACTTTCCTGGGTCATGCCCGGCCGCGGAAGATCAACACGTCGCAGCCCCACCTAGACAAACAGAGAGGCCAGCACGCCGGTCTAAACCTAAGCGCACAGGGGTCTGGGCCCATCGCCCATAGCACACCTGCACGTTGCGTAGGGCGGCCGAAAGCAGACCTAGCCTAGTGGCGTTCCAGTCCAATTCGGCGCGCGCCGCTCCGTCGCTGACGTCTGAAGTGCTTCGGCTGATACCACGACGTCGGGATACCCATAACTACTCCCGCGTAGATGGTTAGTGCGTATAGGCTCGTAGCCGACTCAGATCAAATACCAAGATCTCGTTAAGCGTGTTAAGTATCCGCGAACGCCGAACAGGGCCAGGCCCACCTGTCTCCTAGGTGGTCTCAACCTGCCCTGTCGCTCCGCCACAAAGTAACAGTCGAGGGCCGTCGGGAACCCAGGCCCACCACTACCGGGATGGAGCCACCTGTCCTTTCAGCCCCCTCGTCAGAATCACTTGCGGGTACTCAATGAGCTGACCCGACTTTAGTCACCATCTGTATAGTATGTATGTATGTATAGTATATACCCGTGATCACCTCCCAAGTGATCACGGCCCGATAGTATAGCAAGGCAGACTGACAAGAATGTAGGGCCAATGATGATAAACTAGCATCCTATACTAAGCATTTAGGATTGCAGGTAAGGTATCAATAGATGTAGCGACAATGTCAGGCTATGCATCAGAATAGGATTAACGAAAGCAGTAACATGCTACACTACTCTAATGCAAGCAGTATAGAGGAGAATAGGCGATATCTGGTGATCAAGGGGGGGGCTTGCCTGGTTGCTCTGGCAAGAGAGAGGGGTCGTCAACTCCGTAGTCGAACTGGTCAGCAGCAGCGTCGGTCTCGTAGTCTACCGGAGAGGAGAGGGGGAAGAAATAATGAATACAGAGCAAACAAAGCATCACAAAATATAACAAGGCAATACGCGGTGTTCGGTGTGCCCTAACGCGGTAGTAGGTGATACCGGTGAAGGGGGGAAAACATCCGGAAAAGTATTCCCGGTGTTTCGTGTTTTCGGGCAGAGGAGCCGGAGGGGGAAAGTTGCGGGTTCGATAGGTTAGGGGTGTGTGGCGGACGAACGGACCGCGTATCCGGATTCGTCTCGTCGTTCTGAGCAACTTTCATGTTGAAAATATTTTAATCCGAGTTACGGATTAAAAGATATGATTTTTTTTAAAGATTTTATTAATTTCTGGGATTTAATCAATTAATTATTAAATTCGAAAAATGTAATTATGACGTCAGCATGATGCCATGCTGACGTCAGCAGTCAACAGGGTTGACTAGGTCAACCCTGACATGTGGGTCCCGTTCGTCAGTGACTGTTAACTAATTACCCTAGTTTAGTTTAATTAACAGTAGTTAATTAGGTTAATTAGCCATTAGGTTAATTAATCAGGATTAATTAAATTAATTATTTACTTAATTAATTAATTATTTAATTAATTAATTTTATTCATTTTCATTTTTACTAATTATATTTATTTAATTCCCTTTTTCCTTTTTTTTTAAAAAAACGTTCTGGGGGGGGGCCCATGTCATTGGCCTGGCCGGACCATCCGCCTAGTTGACCGAGTCAACAGGTCGGCGGCGGGGGGGGCCCTGGGCCCAACAGTCAGTGGCCCAGGCGGTGCCATGTGGATGCCACGCTGGACACCGGCCGGAGACGCGCCGGAGCTGCCTCCGGCGAGCCAAATGCGGCGGCGCGGCTCGGGAGGGACGCGGGATTCGCACCCAGGGGGTCTGCTGGGCCGTGGCCGGGCGCGTTCGACGCGGCTCGGCGTCGCGCGTCGAGCGGGGGTGGCCAGAGGGGTTGGGAACGACGGAGGTGATCGCTACGAGCTCTCCGGCGGCGAGGTGCTTCGGCGTGCTCGCTGGGGCCGCAGTTCGGGCGAGGAGAAGAGAGCGGAGAGGGTCGGGGCGGAACGGCCCGGCGCGGCGGCGGGGAAGGGCCTCGACCGAGCGGAGGAGGCGCGAGGGGAGGGGTGTACGCGGGGCGGCCGGAACCGGCGACGGGGAGCGGTGGTGGCGCTCGGGAGGGAGACGAGGGGAGAGAGAGGATCGATCCCCAGGGGGATCGGGGGGGAGCGAAGGGGGGAAGAGCTCACGGGGGGGGGACGCGTAGGGTCTCGGTAGTGAGCTCGGGGGCGGTCGGGGGCGACCGGCGAGGAGGAGGGCGGGGAGGCGCTCGGCGGCGACGGGCGGTCCGGCGAGGCGAGGTGGGAGTCGGGGACGGTCCCGAGGCGACGAGGGGGGTTCGGGCGCCCTGCGCGGCCGGTCGGGGAGGAGGGGAGGAGGTGAGGACGGGGCGGTGGGTCGCCGGCATCGGGGGCGACGGGATCGGGCGGATCCCGATCCAGATCGGCGCGGGAGGGAGGAGAAGGGGATCGGGGGGGGGGAATGGGGTGGTCGGCTAGGGTTTCTGTCGGGTGGGGGATAAGGTGGGAGCGGGATGGGTCGGCCGGCTGGGCCAGTCGGCTGGGCCTTTGCCCAGTTGGGCTGGCCAGCTGGGCCACAGATGGCCCACTGGGGGGGTGCCTCTTTTTTTTTGTTAGATTTGTCTTTTCCTTTTATTTATTTCATTTTTCTATTTTATTTCATTTTAATATATTTAGAGATTTTCAAAAAGGGTGTTTGTTGCACTATAATCACCTAGGCATTTAACTGCACACTCCGAACATTTTAGTTTAATATTTTGAAAACTTTTACCGTTTGATTTGATTTTGAATTTGAATTTGAATCAGTTCTGAACTAACGCGAGATTATCGACAATAATCGAGGTGACGTCGCATAATTACCCGAGAGTTACTGTAGCTTGATTACCCGGGCGTCACAATTCTCCTCTACTACAAGAAATCTCGTCCCGAGATTTAAGAGGGAGAGTAAGGGGGAGATCTGGTTACGAAACTCTAACGAATCTTCTCGGTTTTGGTTGCTCTTCTCGAAGAGATCGATCCATTACATTGATGTCTTCATTACTCTTCTTCCAGTCATCATGATGAAGTCAACATCCTTTCTTCAGGATCTCCATCGTACTTACGAATAGGTAAGGGGCAGCTCGGCTACGACATAATGCTTATGAGGGAAACAATCTGGGGTTGACCCATGAATGAGCATAAGATTATCTCTCGAGTTGAACATACAAAATACATCGAGAGTAAGGTACGAAGGTACAATAAGAGGTTCCAAGCGGATAGGTGGTTGCTTGAAGTCCGAACCAGGGTGAGAAAGGGGTTCAGAGTAGCGACAGTAAATATTGCGTCTGATACCATAATAGAGCACTAGGAAGGTGGCCCATGAATTAAATACGAAGCCAAGCGTGGGGAATAACCACTAGAAACAGGGTCGTACAGGAGAGTCAGGTTTCGATCCAGTGGACCTGTGGGTTATGGGCCCACCATGTGGGTTAGAAGTAGGAAGGGCGGAGACGTCTTGCGTGATCATGCAAGCAAGGCATGTCAGGGGGGATAGCCTGTCGATTATGTCGGCGACAACGTCGATACCAAGGGCGAGGGACGAAGAGAACTATTTTCCTGCTCGTTGAACGAGGCGGGCCAATAGGCAAAGTTCTCGTCCATCGGTGGTTACCGGAATGTTTTCAACAATAGTAATAGGGTCTTGCTGACAGAGTTGTACACCGAGGTGTTTACATAAGCAGGAGAACATTACTGCTTAGATCATATAGATCACAAGAAAGGTTAATCAAAACAATGGAAAGGAAAAGGTGATCCTCAGATCAAATAGAACAATGGAATGGAAAATATGTTTAAACACATATTTCGAGGGTATATCCTTCCCAAGGACAAGCAGAGCAAGATATCCATGACAGGATATAAGTAGAAAACCATTTAGGTAAGGGGGGGAGGAATCTCATGATATTACCCATACAACGGTGTTAGGATAAATGATAAACAAAATTTAGCATCGTGCTTCAAATGTTCCTGTTGAAAATCGGAGTACCATTGACATGCTTCGAGGTAGCATTGACATGGTCTTCAGGTGAAGATCAAACTTTGGAAACACGAAGGATCCGTCAGGAATAACTTGTAGAATAAGTCTTACAATTTCCTCATGGATGAATGGATAACCTTACTGAAAAGGAATCTATAATGATAGGTCCTCCAGCCGGGGGGGGGGGTGCTAGGCATGACATCATGTTACCGGGTCATCAAAGGATCAACATCATGACTCTTGGAAAGTTGTCCCAACCATCATATCTGACCGAGATTCAGATCCGATTGGTGTCAGGATACCTCAGACTTAGGATACCTGAGAAGAATATGTGCAACGCAAATTGACGAGATGACATTGTAAGATTCTCGGGGAAATGAACTATGAAGTGATTTCCGTTAACAAGAGTCCATCATTAACCCAAGGAGAGGACAAGGAGGTGTCTGGTGAACTCAACGGCAATTCACCGAGATTCCCAAAAGATGGATTTCCACCATTAAGTGAACAAGGAGATAACATTTGTCAGATCAAATGATATAAGGAAGTATGCTCGAGGAAAACATACACAATTAAACATTGGTTGAAAGGTGCGCCCGAAATATGGGTTGGGTTGCACGACCAATGTCAGAATGGTGATTCAATTAGCGAAGGACTTAGAATGAACTATCGCCCATTCACTTCAAAGCAATAGGGTTGTTAGAAGTTTTGAATTCACACGTCATAGCTCCACTGTCGGTATTCCGGTTGAAAACAATACGGGGACCAAGGAATGAACGAAGATGGCAAGAAGTATTATGATATCAAGAATTATTAAGAGGTGGTGAAATTCTCACCACATTCTTGACAAAAAGAGATGGTAATACTTCCGAGGGAAGGAAGATCAACTGCTGGGTAGCAGTGATCTCAAGGTTTACACAAAACACGAACAAGTAGTGTTGAACGGAAGGCAATAAAGTGGTTGATGAGAACAGGAACCATCGAGGGGCAAGGATGGTATTACCCATCATGAATTCAATTGAATTCCTGGAAGAGCTCGGAATGATGATGATGATCACGACACATTTGTCGAGAGATTTCACGAAGATGTAATCGATCGACGATGACATCAAGTCAAACAATGATGAAGTGAAAGGTTATTGGAACCAAGGGTACGACACCAACTCGAAACCAAGCTTGTTGTTCAAGGCGAAATGATATGACGATGAGGATCGACGTAAGGTTAGTTCATCGTCGAAAATTGGTGCTCCGAGAATAAGGACCAGGTAGCACAGTTAGAATCGTCACGACAATGATATAGCCAAACAGGCTAGGAATGGCGTGATCGGGTACAAACTCGTACTTATAGAAGCTTACTGAAGAGTTGTTGAACCGTAGAGCGGACTCGGTTCAGTTATCGGGGTCTTTGAGTGTTCAATAACTCAGAGCCCGCGAAAATTGGAATCAGTGGGAAGCTAGCACTTGATGAAGAACTCATAAAAAGTTATGCAGTTCCATGATAATCTCGAGATACCAGGGGGGTAATACTCGACACAAGATCAAAGTAAAGGTTGGACTGGTGTATTGATCCATAGAAGACAATTGTTTTAACTTGTCCGAGAAATGAGATCAAAGAAGAACAATCATGGTCGGAACCACGATTGCAGAAGGCCAGATCCTAGATATAAGATGAATTTATACCAAAGGAATAATTCATTTAAGAGAAGCTTTAATGATAAGATCTACACCGTGTCCATGGGCATGAACACAAGTTCAAGGTCGATCCCACTTCTCCAATGCATAACCTTTCATTCACTTCTCACGTTCGATGAAGTTGCAGTGTTGAAATTTTATCTGGTGAAGCACCAGAAGAGTATGACTCGTGAAAACTTTCGGGTTCACACGGTTTAGAGAAGGCATATGTTCAACCCACAGGGGCTTCTTAGAAACGTATACCACAAGTTTCAAGAGTAAATAAAACAAGCTCGAAAGTAGAGCAAGGTTGAGAAAGTAGATGATACAATTACCAAGGGCATTATGTATCCAAGGGAAGGCTCACAAGGTTATTGAATATGAAGGATGCTGACGGATAAAATCCAACAATGGGCCTGATGGTCCACAAGGGATCTGACGTGAGCATCGGTACTCAACTAGAGGAAGAAGAGTGCAAGGAGATCAAATTATAGAAACAACTGACTAACTCAATTGTCAAATGCAAAGGAATTATGATTTCCAATTCAAGGGATCAGAAGCAATGCTCTGATTAGGGATGGATAAGTTGAATAGCCTTAGGGTACAATCAACGACAATTGGATTGGTCGAGAACCAATTCCAGTTAAAAGAATGGAAGCTCAGCCGGAAAGGTAACTTATAAGGATCAATGATGATTGCGTGTATTCGCAACATATTGAGTCAACAGACTCAAAATGATAATGACAAGGAATGCCTATAAGATTTCTATACTTACGGGATTAATCATAATGAAAGCAAACAAGAAATTCCAGAGCAATAGGTTGCTGAGGATTTTCGGAATATCGGGTGGTATTTCGAAGACTTTTGTGTAACACATGAACAACTGGGGGATGAGCGGATACTCGATAAGTGCAAGAATTTATTTGAAGGGGGTATTCATGTGGCAAAGAACTGCTAGGCAGTAGGCACGAAGTATTCTTGGAACAATAGAGAAAACTTCGGGGTATCTTGTAATAACAAGATCAATGGGGAATGATCGTATGAATGGCAAGTGTAAGTAGTTTTCCATACGGATTTATCGGTGGTCGGGAATAGCAAAAGCGATGGGCACAAAGTCTCGAGAGAATATCAAAGAGTATCTCCGAAATCTTCTGGTGCAGTCGGTGACCATCTGGACTGAAGGGGCTCTCCGGGAGAAAGTATTTTCGAGAACCTAAAGTTAGTTTTTAGTAAAAATCGTTTAACCCGAATAGAAGAGGGTTCAGAATCCCAGAGTAAAGGTCGAGGAATAAAAGATCCTAATACCTCCCGATGGCGACGTGGGCCCATGGGCCACATAGCCATGTTAGTAAAAGTTTTTCAACGACTAGACTCGACTTCGGCCAAGGAGTTGGAAAGGGGAATTCCTACAGGCAGTTGGCTCTGATACCAACTTGTGACGCCCCCGATTCAATCGTACACTAATCATACACGCAAACGTGTACGATCAAGATCCGGGACTCACGGGAAGATATCACAACACAACTCTACAAATAAAATAAGTCATACAAGCATCATAATACAAGCCAGGGGCCTCGAGGGCTCAAATACAAGTGCTCGATCATAGACGAGTCAGCGGAAGCAACAATATCTGAGTACAGACATAAGTTAAACAAGTTTGCCTTAAGAAGGCTAGCACAAACTGGGATACAGATCGAAAGAGGCGCAGGCCTCCTGCCTGGGATCCTCCTAACTACTCTTGGTCGTCGTCAGCGGCCTGCACGTAGTAGGCATCTCCAGTGTAGTAATCGTCGTCGACGGTGGCGTCTGGCTCCTGGACTCCAGCATCTGGTTGCGACAACCAGAAAGAAAGGAAAGGGGGGAAAAGGGGGGAGAAAGCAACCGTGAGTACTCATCCAAAGTACTTGCAAGCAAGGAACTACACTACATATGCATGGGTATATGTGTAAGGAGGCCATATCGGAGGACTGAACTGCAGAAAGCCAGAATAAGAGGGGGGATAGCTAGTCCTATCGAAGACTACGCTTCTGGCAGCCTCCGTCTCGCAGCATGTAGAAGAGAGTAGATTGAAGTCCTCCAAGTAGCATCTCCAAGTAGCAACTCCAAGTAGCAACTCCAGTAGCATCGCAGTAGCATAATCCTACCCGGCGATCCTCTCCTCGTCGCCCTGTAGAAAAGCGATCACCGGGTTGTCTGTGGAACTTGGAAGGGTGTGTTTTATTAAGTATCCGGTTCTAGTTGTCATAAGGTCAAGGTACAACTCCAAGTCGTCCTGTTACCGAAGATCACGGCTATTCGAATAGATTAACTTCCCTGCAGGGGTGCACCACATTCCCCAACACGCTTGATCCCATTTGGCCGGACACACTTTCCTGGGTCATGCCCGGCCGCGGAAGATCAACACGTCGCAGCCCCACCTAGACAAAACAGAGAGGCCAGCACGCCGGTCTAAACCTAAGCGCACAGGGGTCTGGGCCCATCGCCCATAGCACACCTGCACGTTGCGAGGGCGGCCGAAAGCAGACCTAGCCTTGTGGCGTTCCAGACCTAGCCTAGATCTCGTTAAGCGTGTTAAGTATCCGCGAACGCCGAACAGGGCCAAGCCCACCTGTCTCCTAGGTGGTCTCAACCTGCCCTGTCGCTCCGCCACAAAGTAACAGTCGAGGGCCGTCGGGAACCCAGGCCCACCTCTACCGGGTTGGAGCCACCTGTCCTTTCAGCCCCCTCGTCAGAATCACTTGCGGGTACTCAATGAGCTGACCCGACTTTAGTCACCATCTGTATAGTATGTATGTATGTATAGTATATACCCGTGATCACCTCCCAAGTGATCACGGCCCGATAGTATAGCAAGGCAGACTCACAAGAATGTAGGGCCAATGATGATAAACTAGCATCCTATACTAAGCATTTAGGATTGTAGGTAAGGTATCAACAGATGTAGCGACAATGTCAGGCTATGCATCAGAATAGGATTAACGAAAGCAGTAACATGCTACACTACTCTAATGCAAGCAGTATAGAGGAGAATAGGCGATATCTGGTGATCAAGGGGGGGCTTGCCTGGTTGCTCTGGCAAGAGAGAGGGGTCGTCAACTCCGTAGTCGAACTGGTCAGCAGCAGCGTCGGTCTCGTAGTCTACCGGAGAGGAGAGGGGGAAGAAATAATGAATACAGAGCAAACAAAGCATCACAAAATATAACAAGGCAATACGCGGTGTTCGGTGTGCCCTAACGCGGTAGTAGGTGATACCGGTGAAGGGGGGAAAACATCCGGAAAAGTATTCCCGGTGTTTCGTGTTTTCGGGCAGAGGAGCCGGAGGGGGAAAGTTGCGGGTTCGATAGGTTAGGGGTGTGTGGCGGACGAACGGACCGCGTATCCGGATTCGTCTCGTCGTTCTGAGCAACTTCATGTTGAAAATATTTTAATCCGAGTTACGGATTAAAAGATATGATTTTTTTAAAGATTTTATTAATTTCTGGGATTTAATCAATTAATTATTAAATTCGAAAAATGTAATTATGACGTCAGCATGGCATGCTGACGTCAGCAGTCAACAGGGTTGACTAGGTCAACCCTGACATGTGGGTCCCGTTCGTCAGTGACTGTTAACTAATTACCCTAGTTTAGTTTAATTAACAGTAGTTAATTAGGTTAATTAGCCATTAGGTTAATTAATCAGGATTAATTAAATTAATTATTTACTTAATTAATTATTTAATTAATTAATTTTATTCATTTTCATTTTTACTAATTATATTTATTTAATTCCCTTTTTCCTTCTTTTTTTAAAAAAAATGTTCTGGGGGGGGGCCATGTCATTGGCCTGGCCGGACCATCCGCCTAGTTGACCGAGTCAACAGGTCGGCGGCGGGGGGGGGGGGGGGGCCTGGGCCCAACAGTCAGTGGCCCAGGCGGTGCCATGTGGATGCCACGCTGGACACCGGCCGGAGACGCGCCGGAGCTGCCTCCGGCGAGCCAAATACGGCGGCGCGGCTCGGGAGGGACGCGGGATTCGCACCCAGGGGGTCTGCTGGGCCGTGGCCGGGCGCGTTCGACGCGGCTCGGCATCGCGCGTCGAGCGGGGGTGGCCAGAGGGGTTGGGAACGACGGAGGTGATCGCTACGAGCTCTCCGGCGGCGAGGTGCTTCGGCGTGCTCGCCGGGGCCGCGGTTCGGGCGAGGAGAAGAGAACGGAGAGGGTCGGGGCGGAACGGCCCGGCGCGGCGGCGGGGAAGGGCCTCGACCGAGCGGAGGAGGCGCGAGGGGAGGGGTGTACGCGGGGCGGCCGGAACCGGCGACGGGGAGCGGTGGTGGCGCTCGGGAGGGAGACGAGGGGAGAGAGAGGATCGATCCCCAGGGGGATCGGGGGGGAGCGAAGGGGGGGGGAAGAGCTCACGGGGGGGGACGCGTAGGGTCTCGGTAGTGAGCTCGGGGGCGGTCGGGGGCGACCGGCGAGGAGGAGGGCGGGGAGGCGCTCGGCGGCGACGGGCGGTCCGGCGAGGCGAGGTGGGAGTCGGGGACGGTCCCGAGGCGACGAGGGGGGTTCGGGCGCCCTGCGCGGCCGGTCGGGGAGGAGGGGAGGAGGTGAGGACGGGGCGGTGGGTCGCCGGCGTCGGGGGCGACGGGATCGGGCGGATCCCGATCCAGATCGGCGCGGGAGGGAGGAGAAGGGGATCGGGGGGGAATGGGGTGGTCGGCTAGGGTTTCTGTCGGGTGGGGGATAAGGTGGGAGCGGGATGGGTCGTCCGGCTGGGCCAGTCGGCTGGGCCTTTGCCCAGTCGGGCTGGCCAGCTGGGCCACAGATGGCCCAGTGGGGGGGTGCCTCTTTTTTTTGTTAGATTTGTCTTTTCCTTTTATTTATTTCATTTTTCTATTTTATTTCATTTTAATATATTTAGACATTTTCAAAAAGGGTGTTTGTTGCACTATAATCACCTAGGCATTTAACTGCACACTCCGAACATTTTAGTTTAATATTTTGAAAACTTTTACCGTTTGATTTGATTTTGAATTTGAATTTGAATCAGTTCTGAACTAACGCGAGATTATCGACAATAATCGAGGTGACGTGGCATAATTACCCGAGAGTTACTGTAGCTTGATTACCCGGGCGTCACAAGGGGGCACCGCACACGGCTAAGAGAATAATGATCAATTATTTTCCCTAGAGGTGCCCCCCTGCTCCCATATATAAAGGATCAAAGGGGAGGGGGCGGCCGGCCAAGAGGAGGCGCGCCAAGGGGGGAGTCCTACTCCCACCGGGAGTAGGACTCGTCCTTCCCTTGTTGGAGTAGGAGAGAAGGAAAGAGGGGGAGAGGAGGAAGGAAAAGGGGGCTGCATCCCTTGTCCAATTCGGACAGAGGGGGCCTGCGCGCCTCGTTCCTTTCGGCCTCTCTCCTCTATTCCCGTATGGCCCAATAAGGCTCATATACTCCCCGGCGAATTCCCGTAACTCTCCGGTACTCTGAAAAAATACCCGAATCACTCGAAACCTTTCCGAACTCCGAATATAGTCGTACAATATATCGATCTTTACGTCTTGGCCATTTCGAGACTCCTCGTTATGTCCCCGATCTCATCCGGGACTGTGAACTCCTTCAGTACATCAAAACACATAAACTCATAATATAACTGTCATCGAAACCTTAAGTGTGCGGACCCTACGGGTTCGAGAACTATGTAGACATGACGGAGACACGTTTCGGGTCAATAACCAATAGCGGAACCTGGATGCTCATATTGGCTCCTACATATTCTACGAAGATCTTTATCGGTCAAACCGCATAACAACATACATTGTTCCCTTTGTCATCGGTATGTTATTTGCGCGAGATTCGATCGTCGGTATCTCAATACCTAGTTCAATCTCGTTATGGGCAAGTCTCTTTACTCGTTCCGTAATGCATCATCTCGTAACTAACTCATTAGCTACATTGCTTGCAAGGCTTATAGTGATGTGCATTACCGAGAGGGCCTAGAGATACCTCTCCGATAATTGGAGTGACAAATCCTAATCTCAAAATACGCCAAGTCAACAAGTACCCTCGGAGACACCTGTAGAGAACCTTTATAATCACCCAGTTACGTTGTGACGTTTGGTAGCACACAAAGTGTTCCTCCGGTAAACGGGAGTTGCATAATCTCATAGTCATAGGAACATGTATAAGTCATGAAGAAAGCAATAGCAACATACTAAACGATCAAGTGCTAAGCTAACGGAATGGGTCAAGTCAATCACATCATTCTCCTAATGATGTGATCCCGTTAATCAAATGACAACTCTTTGTCCATGGCTAGGAAACATAACCATCTTTGATAAACAAGCTAGTCAAGTAGAGGCATACTAGTGACACTTAGTTTGTTTTATGTATTCACACATGTATCATGTTTCCGGTTAATACAATTCTAGCATGAATAATAAACATTCATAATGATATAAGGAAATAAATAATAACTTTATTATTGCTTCTAGGGCATATTTCCTTCACATATTACTTAAGAACTCCCACTTAGATAGACATCCCTCTAATCATCTAAGTGATCACATGATCCAAATCAACTAAACCATAATCGATCATCACGTGAAATGGAGTAGTTTTCAATGGTGAACATCACTATGTTGATCATATCTACTATATGATTCACGCTCGACCTTTCGGTCTCAGTGTTTTGAGGCTATATCTACATATGCTAGGCTCGTCAAGTTTAACCTGAGTATTCTGCGTGTGCAAAATTGGCTTGCACCCGTTGTAGATGGACGTAGAGCTTATCACACCCGATCATCACGTGGTGTCTGGGCACGACGAACTTTGGCAACCGTGCATACTCAGGGAGAACACTTTTATCTTGAAATTTAGTGAGAGATCATCTTATAATGCTACCGTCAATCAAAGCAAGATAAGATGCATAAAAGATAAACATCACATGCAATCAATATAAGTGATATGGCCATCATCATCTTGTGCTTGTGATCTCCATCTCCGAAGCACCGTCATGATCACCATCGTCACCGACACGACACCTTGATCTCCATCGTAGCATCGTTGTCGTCTCGCCAACTATTGCTTCTACGCCTATCGCTACCGCTTAGTGATAAAGTAAAACAATTACAGGGCGATTGCATTGCATACAATAAAGCGACAACCATATGGCTCCTGCCAGTTGCCGATAACTTGGTTACAAAACATGATCATCTCATACAATAAAATATTGCATCATGCCTTGACCATATCACATCACAACATGCCTTGCAAAAACAAGTTAGACGTCCTCTACTTTGTTGTTGCAAGTTTTACGTGGCTGCTACGGGCTTTAGCATGAGCCGATCTTACCTACGCATCAAAACCACAACGATAGTTCGTCGAGTTAATGCTATTTAACCTTCACAAGGACCGGGCGTAGCCACACTCGGTACAACTAAAGTTGGAGAAACTGACACCCGCCAGCCACCTGTGTGCAAAGCATGTCGGTAGAACCTGTCTCGCGTAAGCGTACGCGTAATGTCGGTTCAGACCGCTTCATCCAACAATACCACAGAACCAAAGTATGACATGCTGGTAAGTAGTATGACTTGTATCGCCCACAACTCGCTTGTGTTCTACTCGTGCAAATAACATCAACGCATAAAACCAGGCTCGGATGCCACTGATGGGTAGCGTAGTAATTTCGAAAAATTTCCTATGCACACGCAAGATCATGGTGATGCATAGCAACGAGAGGGGGGGTGTCCATGTACCCTCGTAGACCGAAAGAGGAAGCGTTAGCAGAACGTGGTTGATGTAGTTGTACGTCTTCACGATCCGACCGATCAAGTACCGAACGCACGACACCTTCGAGTTCAGCACACATTCAGCTCGATAACGTCCCTCGAACTCCGATCCAGCCGAGCTTTGAGGGAGAGTTCTGTCAGCACGATCGCGTGGTGACGATGATGATGTTCTATCGATGCAGGGCTTCGCCTAAGCACCGCTACGATATTATCGAGGTGGATTATGGTGGAGGGGGCACCGCACACGGCTAAGAGATCTCAAGGATCAATTGTTGTGTCTCTAGGGGGTGCCTCCCTCCCTGTATATAAAGGAGCGGAAGAGGGGGAGGGGGCCGGCCACCCTTGGCGCGCCCCATGAGGAGTCCTACTCCCACCGGGAGTAGGACTCCCCCCTCCTTGTTGGAGTAGGAGAGGAGAGGGAAGGAGAGAGAGGGGGAAAGGAAAGGGGGGGCCCCCTTGTCCAATTCGGACTTGCGGGGGGAGGGGCGTGAGGCTGCCCCTTGGCCGCCTCTCCTCTTCCACCACTTGGGCCCATGAGGCCCATTAACCTCCGGGGGGGTTCCAGTAACCCCCCGGTACTCCGGTATATATCCGATAACCCCCAGAACCATTCCGGTGTCCGAATATAGTCGTCCAATATGTCAATATTCATGTCTCGACCATTTCGAGAGTCCTCGTCATGTCCGTGATCACATCCGAGACTCCGAACTACCTTCGGTACATCAAAACACATAAACCCATAATATAACCATCATCTAACTTTAAGCGTGCGTACCTATGGGTTCGAGAACTATGTAGACATGACCGAGACACGTCTCCGGTCAATAACCAATAGCGGAACCTGGATGCTCATATTGGCTCCTACATATTCTATGAAGATCTTTATCGGTCAAACCGCATAACAACATACGTTGTTCCCTTTGTCATCGGTATGTTATTTGCGCGAGATTCGATCGTCGGTATCTCAATACCTAGTTCAATCTCGTTATGGGCAAGTCTCTTTACTCGTTACGTAATGCATCATCTCGTAACTAACTCATTAGCTACATTGCTTGCAAGGCTTATAGTGATGTGCATTACCGAGAGGGCCTAGAGATACCTCTCCGATAATTGGAGTGACAAATCCTAATCTCAAAATACGCCAACTCAACAAGTACCTTCGGAGACACCTGTAGAGAACCTTTATAATCACCCAGTTACGTTGTGACGTTTGGTAGCACACAAAGTGTTCCTCCGGTAAACGGGAGTTGCATAATCTCATAGTCATAGGAACATGTATAAGTCATAAAGAAAGCAATAGCAACATACTAAACGATCAAGTGCTAAGCAACGGATTGGGTCAAGTCAATCACATCATTCTCTTATGATGTGATCCCGTTAATCAAATGACAACTCATGTCTATGGCTAGGAAACTTAACCATCTTTGATTCAACGAGCTAGTCAAGTAGAGGCATACTAGCATGAATAATAAACATTTATCATGAAATAAGGAAATAAATAATAACTTTATTATTGCCTCTAGGGCATATTTCCTTCATGCTCCTCCCCCTCCTGGCTGTCGAGTTCATGCTGCTTCGGCTGGCGTGGGAATCCACCACAAAAGGCCTCAAGGCATCTTAGGCAAGGCCAACCAGCAAACCGTCCACATGCCATTGGCCTTTATTGATTCCAATAAATACGTGGAGAGCTTTGTGGGAGTCCGATACCCCACACATAGGACTCCGACACCTCCGGCCCACCCAAAACCCTTCCTGGACGTGCCTTCATCCTTCTCATTTTCACTCCTTCCTCTTCTCTATTGCCTTCACCGCCGCTCCACCACCCCGGAACACCCATGTCGGAACTCTATGTCTTCATCACCTCCAGCGTTCCAGCCGGGCTCAACAACCCTATCCTCCGACCGCCCCGCCAGGTATCATCATCTACTGATATACTCACCATGCCCGACAACTATTCGATGAATTGCTAGAGCTATAAATAGTTTTTTCTTCTTATTTGTAGCAATGGATTCCAATTTGGAGTACATATATGAGCCCTATGTTGAGTCGTCTGACAGCTCGTCCGACGAGGAGGGGTACTCGGATGAGACGGCGAACATGCATGCGGTCCTTGAAGACGCAGAGCACGGAGGAGCATGTTCTCAATTTCAAGGGCTCGTCAAGAGTCATCGATTCCTCAACCGCAACGGGGCGCACGGGCATTTGACACTGATTGCCGACTACTTTGCCCCGAATGCACTCTTTGCTACCATCTTCGTTAGCGTTTTTGGATGCGCAAGACTGTCTTCGATTGTTTGTACCATGGCGTCCGGTCCTATGATGACTACTTCGTCTTGAAGAAGACGTCGTGGGGATGATTGGCTTTTCTGCTTACCAGATGTGCACGACTGCACTACGGATGCTTGCATATGGCATGACCACCGATTCGTGGGATGAGTACCTATGATTATCTGAGAGAACATGCAGAGATGCCATGGTCAGGTTTGCAACTGTCATGGTTGAGCTGTTCGGACCTCAGTACCCGAGAGAACCAAATGTGGCAGACACCGAGAGGCTCTTGGCAATCTCGGAAGCAAGAGGGTGACTAGGTTTGCTTGGATCTCTTGATTGCATGCATTGAAAATGAAAAAACTGCCCGAAGGCTTTACAAGGGAAATATTAGGGTCATGTTAAGAAGCCCACCGTCATTCTTGAAGCAGTTGCATCACAGGATCTTTGAATTTGGCATGCACTGGTCTCACAATTGCATCAATGTGTTGCTGTTGTTTGCGAGGCTGACTGAAGAAAAAACTCCTCCTTGCCACTATACCATCAATTAATAGACATGAATACAATATGAGCTACTATCTGGTTGACGGCATCTATCCTCCGTGGGCTACCTTTGTCATCACCATCTCTAACCTAGTTGGCCAGAAAAAGGCTCACTTTGTCCAAAGACAAGAGGCAACCATAAAGGATGTTGAGATGGCATTTGGAGTTCTGTAGGACCATTTTGCGCTTGTTCGTGGACCTGCTAAACAATTGGATCCGGAGACCTTGTCAGGCGTGATGACATGATGTATGATCATGCACAACATGATCTCGAGGATGAAGGTGACGATGTTGCCGCAGCTCTAAAATTTGAGAACATGGATGATCCTATCCAACTTTCAGGCCGGAATTGGACCATATTTGAAGAGTTTATTCAAATGCATCAACAAATTCGACATCGACCAACTCACGAGCAGCTGGAGGAGGATCTGATTGAGTATCAGTTGGCGGTTTATCAGTTGGCGGTTAAAAGGGGACAACAATGTTGGGATATAATATTTGAACTTTTTAACATTTGAACTAGTGTTGCATGTGGCCATTTAAACGTCTGCACTTTATGCATGCGGCTATTTGATCATGCGGACTTAAAAAATGAGGGAGGCCGGATGTATGCTGCTACGGTTGGATAGCAGCCTCCTGCATCCATGTCCGCGGACTGGTCACCCTGTCCACGGACGGATGCGGGAGGAAATTTGTGGGTTGCTGTTAGAGATGCCCTAATGCGTCCTGTAGCGTGCACCTTTTCAAAGGTGAGCTCAGGCAAATGTGACATCACGTGACCATATATTTTATAACTTCTTTAGGGCACCTCCAAAGCAGACACTCGAACTATCTGCATATGTCCCTCTGGTATCTAACGCGGTCATATATTGGTTCGGACGTGTTTTTTCATGCAAACCGAAGACACATTTTTGTGGAGGGGGCGGGAGGGCTTTTGCGAGTGTCATGGTGATAGATCAGACAATGAGTAATAGGGGTACAAAACGAGACTATACCTAGCTATAGCGTAAGTGCGACACAAGGTTTTACGAGTCTGGGCCCCTCTCGGTTGAGGTAAAGACCCTACATCTCAAGCTCTGGACCTGATCGTTTTAATTATGTCTAGATGCTTACGATGGATTGTGAATCCCTATTATGGGGTCAAGGGGTTGCTTATATAGAGTGTGCTGGTCCCTTGGATGCTAGCACTATGGGGGATTAAAGTTACTTTGATATCTTGCACTAAAACATGGTAAGTGACGAACTAAATAGTAGTAGCGCTCAACGTCTCCTGGCAGTTCAGATTCCGTCGTCGCCTGTTCATCTTCTTTCTTTTGAGTATCATGTGCTCGTGTCGAGTGGCGATGGGCCATTAGAGTGAACAGCTACTCGGGTATCGTCCGAGTATGAAGAAATAAGACTATGTCTGAATATATCAGTGACATACATAGTTATTGTGGGTCCCTCATTATAGGTGAAATGTTACCTCCGTGGGACTACCTATTATGGATATCTCCAACATTAGCCCTGAATCGATTGAGATTTTCTAGAACGAGTTTGTTGAAGACCTGATTTGGCTTGAGTGATTACGAAAATACTCAACAAACATCATCAAGCTTCAAACAATCGAGATTTGAACAAAATTCCAACGGATTCTGGTGCTGGTGCTTCCTGGCCGATCGGGGATAGACGACTACTAGTAGAAACTTGGTGGCACTCGATCATCTCCCGGGGGAGGCTGACCAGGGATCCGAGTATGGATGTGCAATGAAAACCCGAGTAGCAAGACAAGCACATGGTCTGAATCTTCGAAAAGATGCCATTCAATATCCCAGAGAAGCATGGATGCAAGCTAACTCCAAGTCCAAGTTTGTGAATTTTACGCTCTAGAGCCTAGAAAAGGGGCCAAATAGATTCACAGAGGAGCGTCGAACTCATCCTAATGCAGTCTTTCAAACTCATCCCAATGCCGAGTGGGTGCTGTCAACTTAATCTCACTATAGGAATCAGCTTATTTGTCGTCCGTCATGGCAGACGGCAAAGGCACCAAAGGCGGATGACAAACCTCTTTGTCGTCTGCCACCAACGGCAAACCTGCCGACAAAGAGGACAACGGTAAACAGGCCTTTGTCATTTGCTTTCCCAAAGCGGACGGCAAAGAACCTTTATCGTTCGTCGCGGACGGCAAAGAACACGGACGGCAAAAACCGTTCGTTAGCCATGTTAGGTGGGTTAGCCATGTTAGGTGGGTTAGCCATGTTATAGATGGCTAACGGCGGCCTTTGCCGTCCACCAGCTGACGGCAAAACGTGCTTCAACACGTCACCCCGCGTGCCCCGCATCGTCCGGTCAAACCGACACGTGTAGCCCGGTCAAACTTACGCCTCTGTCACCCCCGACGCCCCGTCCTGTCGACGCCTGCCTCGCCTTCCACCCCCCGCCGCCCCGTCCCGAGGCGCCGACATTAATGAGAAGTAATGCTGGCGCCGGCCCGGCCGCCCGCCTCCCGTCGCCCGGACGGCCATAAAGACCCCGTCCCGGTGCCATTCCCCCCACACCCGACCTCACACCCAGCCCTCCTGCCGCTGACGAGAACCAGCCTAGCGATGTCGTACCACCATGGGAGCAGCAGCGCCGGCGGCGACGACGACGCCCCGACCTCCTGGTTGTCCAGCCTCGGCAACCCGAAGATGGCGGAGCTGTGCCGGTATGGCCTGCTCGTGCCGCCGGGCTACTGTCTTCCCCGGCAATGGAAGATAAGCGCCAACGGGTATCTGATGCTCTGCCCGGGTGCGACAGCGGAGGAGCTCCGGACCCACCTCGGCGGCCGGCACAACGTCGCCAGCCATCACGCCTTCTGGAAGGGGAAATCGTAAGACGAGGTCATCGCCGCCTTCCGGATGGCGGAGGCCGGCGTCACCCCCGACCTCACGGGCACGAGCGGCCGCCTTCGCGTCCTGGCACCGGCGCACGGACCGGTCGCGCGGGAGCGATGTCGTGGAGCTGCCCGCCGCCAGCCAGCACCCCCTGCGGCAGCGCCGACACCTGCACTAGCCGTCCCCCCTGCCGTGGAGCTGCTGCCGGAACATGTCGTCCTGTGCGAGGATGGCGACCTGGACGACACTCCGGGCTGGCACGTTGCCCTACGGGCGTCGGAAGAGGCGGCAACGGCGGCTGCGAGGGAGGTCGTCGAGGTTGCGGCCGCAATCGAAGCCGCCACGGCCATGGCGGCAGATCAAGCCGTGATGGCGCCGGTGGAGTACGAGGAGGCCGCGATGGTGCCGGCGGACGACGAGGAGGCAACGGAGCAGCAGGAGGACGACGGCCCCATTGACTGGGATGACGTCGCAAACCGCAGCAGCGACGATGGCGGTGACGATGGCGCCGTCGTGATTGACCTCGCGGCTAGCAACGAGGATTTTTAGTTTCGTTTAGATGACTATGTAAAATATCTCTATATATCCAATGAGAAAAAATGTGTTTGTTTAAAATTCTACCCAGATCGCCGGCGGCGTGCACAAGCGGTGGAGCGTGGGGGTGATGAAGGGGGTGGGAGCTGCGTGGGATAGGGCGGCGGGCGTGGGGTTGGTGGTGGCATGGGGTGAGGTCGGCGGAGGTCAGGAGGGAGAGAAGGGTGGGGTGGGTGGGGCGCCGTTAGGTAGAGGAGGGAGGTGGAGACAGGGTTAGGGTTAGGGCGGGGGCGGGGTATGCCGTTAGTTAGGTTTTGTTTGCCGTCCGCTAACTAACGACAAAGTATCTTTGTCGTCAGCTATCCGATGAGAAAGAACTGGCTAACGGTAAAATCTACTTTGCCATCGGCTAGCGGACGACAAAGTAGTGGATGACGGCAAACTATGTCTTTGCCGACAGCCATTTCTTTGTCGTCATCTTTTCTCGAGCGGACGGCAAAGGTCTTCTTTACAATCAGCAAGCGGACGACAAAGAATAGGCTGACGACAAATTCTCTGATTCGAGTAGTGTCTTGAAGAAAATATGCCCTAGAGGCAATAATAAAGTTGTTATTTTATATTTCGTTATTCATGATAAATGTTTATTATTCATGCTAGAATTGTATTGATCGAAAACTTAAATACATGTGTGAGTACATAAACAAATATCGTGTCCCTAGTAAGCCTCTACTAGACTAGCTCGTTGATCAAAGATGGTTAAGGTTTCCTAACCATAGACATGTGTTGTCATTTGATAATGGGATCACATCATTAGGAGAATGATATGATGGACAAGACCCATCCGTTAGCTTAGCACAATGATCGTTCAGTTTATTGCTATTGCTCTCTTCATCTCAAATACATATTCCTTTGACTATGAGATTATGCAACTCCTGGATGCCGGAGGAATACCTTGTGTGCTATCAAATGTCACAACGTAACTGGGTGATCATAAAGATGCTCTACAGGTATCTCCAAAGGTGTTTGTTGAGTTGGCGTAGATCGATATTAGGATTTGTCACTCCGAGTATCGGAGAGGTATCTCTAGGCCCTCTCGGTTATACACATCATAATAAGCCTTGCAAGAAAAGTGACTAATGAGTTAGTTACAGGATGATGTATTACGGAATGAGTAAAGAGACTTGCCGGTAACGAGATTGAACTAGGTATGGAGATACCGATAATCGAATCTCGGGCAAGTAACATACCGATAGACAAAAGTAACTACGTATGTTGTCATAACGATTCGACCAATAAAGATCTTTGTAGGATGTGTAGGAGCCAATATGGGCATCCAGGTTCCACTATTGGTTATTGACCAGAGAGGTGTCTCGGTCATGTCTACATAGTTCTCAAACCCATAGGGTCCGCACGCTTAACGTTCATTGACGATATAGTTATATGAGTTATATGATTTGGTGACCGAATGTTGTTCAGAGTCCCGGATAAGATCACGGACATGACGAGGAGTCTCAAAATGGCCGAGAGTTAAAGATTGATATATAGGGCGATGATATTCGGACACTGGAAGTGTTTTAGAGTGTACCGGGTGATCACCGGAGTACCGGAGGGGGTACCGGGCACCCCCGGAAGGGTGATGGGCCTATTGGGCCATTAGAGGGGAGCACACCAACCCACAGGGGGATGGCGCCCCTCAAAGGCAGACGACCCATGGGAGAAAGGAAAGGGGGGATTCAGCCTCGCCCTTCCTTCCCTCTCCCCCTTTCCTTTTCCCCTCCGATAAATATGGAAGGGGGGCGGCCAAGGGCAGGAGCCCAAGTAGGATTCGGTCCTACTTGGGGTGCCTCTTGGCCTATCCCCTCTCCCTCCCACCTATATATATGTGGGAGGGGGTGCCTAGCACACCCAGAACAATTTCGTAGCCGTGTGCGGCGCCCCCCTAGCTCCACCGCTTACACCCGCGGTCATATTTTCGTAGTGCTTAGGTGAAGCCCTGCGGAGATCACATCACCATCACCGTCACCACGCATTCGTGTTGCCGGAACTCATCCACTACCTCGTCATCTTGCTGGATCAAGAAGGCGAAGGACGTCATCGAGCTGAATCTGTGCTAACACGAAGGTGCCATACGTTCGGTGCTCGATCGGTTGGAATGCGAAGAAGTTCGACTACATCAACCGCGTTGTCAAACGCTTCCGCTTATGGTCTATGAGGGTTTGTAGACACACTCTCCCCTCTCATTGCTATGAATCTCCATGGATAGATCTTGCGTGTGCATAATTTTTTTTATTTTCCATGCACCATTTCCAAATAGTGGCATCAGAGCCAGGTCTATGCGTAGATGATATGCATGGGTAGAACACAAAGAGTTATGGGCGGTGATAGTCACACTGCTTACCACCAACGTCTTATTTTGATTCGGCGGTATTGTGGGATGAAGCGGCCCGGACCAACCTTACATGTCCACGCACATGAGACCGGTTCCACTGACAGACATGCAACTAGTTTTGCATAAAGGTGGCTAGTGGGTGTTTGTTTCTCCTACTTTAGTTGAATCGAATTTGACTACGGCCAGTCCATGAAGAAGGTTAAAATAGCAAACTTGATGAAACACCGTTGTGGTTTTTGTGTAGGTAAGAACGGTTCTTGCTTGAAGCCCGTAGCAGCCACGTAAAACTTGCGACAACAAAGTAGAGGACGTCTAACTTCTTTTTATAGGGCATGTTGTCATGTGATATGGTCAAGACATGATGTGATATATGTTGATGTATGGGATGATCATGTTTTGTAATATCGACAACTGACATGAGCCTTAGGATTGTCTCTTTATTGTATGAAATGCAAGTGCCATGTAATTGTTTTACTTTATCGCTATGCGTTAGCAATAGGTGTTGAAGCAATAGTTGGCAAGACAACCCCGACACAACGATGGAGATCAAGGTGTCGAGCCGGTGATGATGGAGATCATGACGATGCTTTGGAGATGGATATCAGAAGCACAAGATGCCATATGATATCACATTTTTTTTGATTGCATGTGATGTTTATCCTTTTGCATCTTATTTTACTTAGAACGGCGGTAGCATTATAAGATGATCCCTTCGCTAAATTTCAAGATAAAAGTGTTCGCCCTGAATATGAACCATTGCCAAAGTTCGTCATTTTGAAGCACCTCGTGATGATTGGGTGTGATAGACTCTACGTTCACATACAACAGGTGTAAGATAGTTTTGCACATGAAGAATACTTGGGTTAAACTTGACGAGCCTAGCATGTACAAACATGGTCTCGGAACACTAGAGACCGAAAGGTCAAACGTGAGTCATACAGTAGATATGATTGATAACCCGCAAGTATAGGGGATCGTAACAGTTCTCGAGGGTAGAGTATTCAACCCAAATTTATTGATTCGACACAAGGGGAGCCAAAGAATATTCTCAAGTATTAGCAGCTGAGTAGTCAATTCAACCACACCTGAAAGACTTAATATCTGTAGCAAAGTATTTAGTAGCAAAGTAGTATGGAGGTAACAGTAGCAGTTTCGTAGCAATCATAACTGTGGCAATGGAAAAGTTAACATAGCGAAGATCAATATATGAAAAGCTTGTAGGCAATGGATCAATGATGGATAATTATGTCAGATGGCATTCATCATGCAACAGTTAAAACCTAGGGTGACACAGAACTAGCTCCAATTGATTAATATAATGTAGGCATGTATTTCGAATATAGTCAGACGTGCTTATGGAAAAGAACTTGCATGCCATCTTTTGTCCTACCCTCTTGTGGCAGCAGGGTCCTAATGGAAACTAAGGGATATTAAGGCCTCCTTTTAATAGAGAACCGGAACAAAGCATTAGCACTTAGTGAATACATGAACTCCTCAAAGTACAGTAATCACCGAAAAGAATCCCAATTATTGTCACCTTGGGGTATGCAGATCATAACTCATAATAGGTGTCTACAACTTGCAAGATCGGATCAAGAACACAAATATATTCATGAAGACATAAAAGGGTTCAGATCTGAATTCATGGCACTCGGGCCCTAGTGACAAGCATTAAGCATAGCAAAGTAATAACAACATCAATCTAAGAACATAGTGCATACTAGGGATCAAACCCTAACAAAACTAACTCGATTACATGATAAATCTCATCCAGCCCATCACCACCCAACAAGCCTACGATGAAATTACTCACGCATGGCGGTGAGTATCATGAAATTGGTGATGGAGGATGGTTGATGATGACGATGGCATCGATTTCCCCTCTCTAGAGCCCCGAACGGACTCCAGATCTGCCCTCCTGATGAAGAACAGGAGGCGGCGGCGGCTTCGTATCGTAAAACGCTATGAATCCTTCTCTCTGATTTTTTTCTCCCCGAAAGTGAATATATGGAGTTGGAGTTGAGTCAGTGGAGGTCCATGGGACCCACAAGGCAGGGGGCGTGCCCTCCACCCTTGTGGACAACAGGTGGGTCCCCCTCGTTTGATTCTTTCGCCAATATTTTTTATTAATTCCAAAAAATTTCTCTGTAAATTTTCAGGTCATTCCAAGAACTTTTATTTCCGCACGAAAATAACACCAAGGCAATTTTGCCGAAAACAACATCAGTCCAGGTTAGTTCTATTCAAATCATGCAAATTAGAGTCCAAAACAAGGGCAAAAGAGTTTGGAAAAGTAGATACGATGGAGACGTATCAACTCCCCCAAGCTTAACCCATTTCTTGTCCTCAAGCAATTCAGTTGATAAACTGAAAGTGATAAAGAAAACCTTTTACAAACTTGGTTTGATCTTGTTGTTGCAAATATGTATAGCCCGCATTCAAGTTTTCAGCAAAGATCATGAACTAACCATATTCACAATAACATTTAGGTCTCACGTTTACTCATATCAATGGCATAATCAACTAGTGAGTAATAATAATAAATCTCGGATGACAACACTTTTTCAAAACAAAAATGATATGATATAACAAAATGGTATCTCGCTAGCCCTGTCTAAGACCGCAAAACATAAATGCAAAGCACCCCTGAAGATCAAGGACTGATTGGACATTGCAATTCATGGTAAAAGAGATCCAGTCATTGTAGCGACCCGACCCAAATGGATCAAGTCCTTGTGCTTAAGTGACTTCCCTGGATCGGTATGCTGACACACACAATACTCAAGGATTAATAACAGAGTGCAATCACATATAGCGGAAGTAACAACAAAGTTGTGGAGTCCCAACAACACCAATGACAAAGTTGAGTGTAGACATCGTAACCCTAACGTATCACTTACTCGTCATGTGATTCCCGCAACATGAGACGGTGCAGCCATGTAGGTCAGTACATTGAATGTACTGGCAATTTCACACCATAGAATAATAATGAAAATATCCATCTCTATATGCATATTTGTTTGGTGGAGGCTCTAAGTTTAATTTTCCATAAAGCTAGTTTTTCCCTACAACAATGGAATACATTTTATTTTTACTACTAAGTTTATGCCAATATTGAGAAGGTTCCTCCAACTCAATCCCAAAATTTACCAAGTATAATTTATAACCCAATTCATTAATTAAGAGTGATGATATCAACCAATAATCCACTTCTAGATACTCAAAGTTGTCCATAATCGGGGACACAACTAATCATGATTAGTTTGTACACTCTGCAGAGGTTTGCGCAGTTTTCCCCACAAGACTCGATCTCCTCCGTTGAATTCCTCGCATTGCCTGATGTTTGAGAACCGGATGATCGAGACATAGTCTTTCATAAGAGGTCCGCTTAACCGATAGATAGGCCGGTACACCTAAAATTCCCCTACATCTGCTAGCCTATCATGGAAAGGTTTCCCACAACTTACTCAACTATGCTAGAGCCCATAATGGCTTGTGGCTGCACACAAAAGTTTCTAGGCATGAAATATCGTATGACCCCTTTGAGCTTGGGTGGCGGACCTATGGTAATCACACGGGTACTCTGGGATTCCCTTGGGCAAACACTGGTTTCTCCAGGTGCCCCAAACAATCCACCCAGATGTGTATTAAAGTTGCCACCTTAATTTTCCCTTAGTTGTAATTACTCTCTCAACTTTCATGAATCTCACATACCAATCCCCGTCTACGAGCATGGCTAAGCAATTTATGAACATAACGTATATTCCTGGGGTGATCAAAGTTAATAGGTTCCTACCTCATGAACTACATAGCAAAACCACATGTTCTCAATCCTACTCATGCAATCTTTGAGGGTGAAACTAATGCATTGTAAAACTGGGTATAAAAGTACGATCAAAGTGTGAACTTGCCTTGTACTATTGATGAAGATCCTTCGCACTCATAATTCTAGTAGTTCTACATGTCACACTGCGATCAATCTATCATAAGCAAGGAATTATTTGCACACATAAGCAATCACTCAAAGATCCAGAAGAACGAAGAAAAATACTTTGGAAAACTTCAAAACCATCAAATAAAGCTTCTAGACAAAAATATATTTTTAATAGTAGCAAAATTATATGATTTTTATCTTAACAGAAAGTACATGTCAAGAGCTTCGATTTGCAAAAGGAGTCACTCAAATTGGAGTTGCGGAACTCAAGTTACGATCAAAATAAGTTCAAATTCAAATCTGATTGAATTCAAATTTTAAAACTATCAAAAATATTTTTAAGTTGATTTTCTAGATAGATGAGTTCATGCTGAAGATTTTGGCATCGGTTTCGTTGAGTTTGGACAAACGGTTTAGAAACTATGCTAGTTTCAAAAATAGGGACTGATCTGCAAAGAAAATACTAGCAAATAGGTCCCTGGCAGAAGAAAGAAAAAACTAACGGACGAACGTCCACTATAGAGATCTAACGAATGAACTTTCACTAAATAGAGAGAACGGAAAGCAAAGCAGAATTATCCCTAACTGTCGGATGGGGATCCTATGGATGATAAGAGCTGGGGCATTACCGCGGCGGCGGTCGTCGGTGGCGAGGCGGACGGCGGCTCCGGCGGCTCCTGCGGTCTTCTAGGGCGGTGGAGAGGTCAGGGAGGGCGGTGCGACGAGCGGTGATGAGATCTGGCGTCGTCGGCGGCGGCTTGAGGCGGCGGTGGCGGCTTTGGCTGCGGCCGGCGTGTGCGGTGGCAGCGGTGGCGGTGAGGAGGACAGAGGGGGCCAGGGAGGCATGGCTTGGAGGAGGGGTAACAAGGAGGAGAAGTCCTCCTCGGTCACGGCGGCGGTGGCGTACGCCGGCCGGACACCGGCTCGGTGTCAGGGACGAGCGGGGCGCGCGGGCACGCTGGCTGGCCGAGGCTTGGCTGGCGAGCTAGGCCGGCCCAGTCGGCGGGAAGTTTTTTTTTAAAAAGACAGACAAGAAAACAACTGGAAAAGCAAAATATATGGAAATTATATATAGTCATATTATATATCAAATTGTTCAGAAAAATAAATCCTAAAACGTGACCTATTTCTCAGAGTCAACTAAAATCTACAAAAACTCAAATAAACTAAACAGTGCTACTGCTACTGGTGCAATAAAACCCAATAAAAATCATTTTTAAAATACCAAAATGATTTCAAATTTATTTTCTCCACTTTTCTACTCTAGGGATTCAATTGACCCAATTTTCTGTTTATTTATTTGTAGGAGAAAAATAATTTTAAAAAAATCAAATAGAGAAAAATTCAATAAAATCCAAAATGGTTATTCCAATTGGATTCAAATATTTTTCAAACCATTTTGAATTGGTTCCAACATTCATTTCCCATTTTTATATCCATTAATTGAAGGAGTCCTATTACCTTCTCTCTTTATTTATTTTTAAAATATATTTGGAAAAGATTTTGAAACCCATATGGAGTATTTCCAAAAGTGGCTCAAATGCTATTTTGAATGTTGCCTCCTACTTTCCACTCTATTTCAATTTTCAAGAAGTCATGTTATCTTCCCTCATGAAAATCCTTGAGTGGCATGAAGTACCTGTTTTGATATTATTTCAAATGGAATTCAAATCATTTTCAAATCCCTTTTTATTTCTTTGATGGAAGAAGTCATGTGATCTTCACTGTAGGGTGTGTGATGAAATGAATTTGAATTCCTGAACATCACATTGCATAAATGAAAGTTTTGGGAAAGTCCTTTTATTCCCTCTCATTCAACTTTCAAAAAGTTTCAAGTTCCACTCAATTTCACTCAGTCATTCACACAACAATCAAACAAACAATCAAAGTTATTTACTTAATATAACACTCCAAAATTTAGAATTTTGGGATGTTACAAACCTAACACCCTTAAAATGAATCTCGCACTCGAGATTCGGAGAGACTAGCAAGAAATAGGGTAGGTTTGAGGGTCTCCTCAAAATCCATTGATTGTCCTGAAGGTTTGGGGTGCTACCACCCTTAGAAACATGGTTACAGTTCCATCAAACTCATATCCTCCATCCTTATTGTTGACAGGGTCAGTCTTCTGAGATTCTCGGGAGAATTCCTACTCTAGGCTCTCCTGGTAGTGGCATAACCTTTTCCTAAATTCTTGTGTCCTTTCATCTTGGTAAGGTTCTTTGGAGACTGGGTCTTCTTAGCTGACAGGTCTGGCACCAATACTAAACAACTATCGATATCTCATGGTGGTCATCAATTTATGGTTTCTCCTGCAGAAAGTGGGTCTAGGCTTCATTCTCACCGTATGACCTACGATAGGCAACAACTGCCTTGTGCAAGGGGAAATTGTCATACCATTCTAAGGTTCAATTAGGCTTAATATCGTCGTCTCTCTACTATAGGTAAGTCACTCAGATTTACCATCCCATATAGGACAGGCGAATAATAAGAGTAAATCGGCATGGTGATCAATCCATTCCGCACCCAAATCATTACCTTATATATGGTTTAGTGAATCTCGGATTCTAACACTTGGTCATCCTCACCAGCATTGCAAAATTTCTCTTGTCGATGAACTAAGTTCGGATAACTCCATTGATTCTGCAAGCCAAACAAACATCTATCGTTTCTTTCATCTCTCAAGTTTTGCGTAACTCCTATAAGACCATCTGTTGATAAAGTCGTAACTTCTTCTAGGGTTTTTCCTTCAACAAGAGTGTGCTTGCTTCTTGTCAGGTCCTGCAGCCTGTGGGTTATGGCCCATTTGATCATCACCGGGTTGCAACCGATCATTATTCCAACATCCAGCTTCCTAGCATTCTTAAATCCATCCAGTTGTATTGTCTCTCTTCCTTCTGTTGGTACAAAACTAAGCTATAATTACTCAGACTCATCATTGAGTGGTCCATTCCAACGTCTGACGTAGCCAACCACTAGTTGTTGTATTGGTAATGGTGTTGGGTTCTACCACCCATAAAATGATTAGACACTCGGTTGTTCAAAATCTTATTCCATGTATCATGATTTCACTCATTGCCTATATTGTAACAACTCATAAAATCCAAATCAATACCAATGATGCTATCCTTATTGATTCTCAATTATTACAATCTCCTATATTTCCATTACATGTCTCAACTCAACACCTCAATATACAAATAAATGCTCTTACTACTACTATATTTCTTTTTATACTCAACTATTTAGCACAAGTCTCCTTCTCATTGGAACAATCTCTAGAAAAGTGCCCTGCTTCATTACAGTGGAAACATATTATATTACTTCTGACAAGTCTCGAGGTTTCCTTGTGATTACATAGCCTCCTTGGGTCCTCGGCTTCCGTTTTGGGCAACCGCTAAAGTAGTGCCCTCGATCTTTGCACCTAAAACACGTGATATGACTTAGGTCCTTTGTAGAAATTAGGTTGTTGTTGGGATACATTCTATTTCTCTTCCTGGACCTTTTCGTACCAATTTGGGCTTCTATCTCTTGTGGGTCATACTCTACTTCCTCTGTCGGGAATTCTACTAGATCCTCCTTCGGACAATTCTGGGAGATGTGTCCTTCTTCTCCACATGAATTGCATGACTTGATGCAAGGTTTAATTGTGTCTTCTTCGGGTGTGTCCTCAAAATCTTCATTCATCGGGGTTTTTTCTAAAATTCCCCTAATGGCTCCTTTCATTGCTTCTTTCTTCTGTTGGATAGTTTGTTGTACCATGGGGTAAATGTGACACTGAGCAGGGTAGTGTGTAGTCCCTTCACACAAGAAACAAGTAATCTGCCTAGTTGGGCATTCTTCAGCTGGGTGACTTTCTTCACAATGAGGGCATTCATCCTTGTGCTCCTCCTGGGTGTGTCCTATCTCTCCACAAATCCTACAGGCACAAGGTTTCTTCTTCGGGTTATCACCATGCTTTCGGATGAGACGGGATTTCAACAGAATCTTCTTGAATTCCTCCCAACTTTTTGCTCCATACATCCTTGTATGGCTTGATGCATTTTCCACCATGTTGCAGCACTTTTTATAAGGTACTGAAGAGCGTATTGAACCTCATACTTCCTTGCAATCAAATTTTTCCTGAAGTGATCCTCAATGTTTTATGTCCATAGCTCTGCCTCCGGCTGGGTCATCGGTCCAGAGAATACAAGTCCATCTTCATTCATCCTCTATTGGTTCCAAGGATTTTGGGGTGAGATAAGAGAGATAGAGAGGGATACACACCATACAAACAATAGTTTTGAAGAGACGGGTTTTATTTTTCGGTCGTCAGAAAAACATCAAACAAATGACAACTCACAATCGTCGCATCTAACGTAAGTATATAAGAGGGGTTTGGTCTTCTAAAGGTCAATAAATCTTCAAAGTCGTCAAACTCTTCAGAGTATCCACTGTTGTAGCTTCAACACTTCTAATGCATGGTGAAATCCTCTTTATTCTGGAGTGGTCTTAGTTGTCTGAATCTTGTCCTTCTCAGATTGGGCTCATCAGTTGAATCTCCATGTGGTCAAAAGGGGAAAGTGGTATAGTCTAATTATTTGAGATGAGAGGAAAGTACTTGGTAAAGCTTAGAAAAGATGAGAGTTAAGGGATCTCTTTTGAAAATAAAGTTTTAGAGAAATCCTTTCCTAGGGGCTTGCAAGTTTCTAGGGGTCACGTCCTATAGTCAACATGTGCTCTGATACCATCTTGTAGCGATCCGGCCCAAATGGATCAAGTCTCTGTGCTTAAGTGTCATCCCTGGATCGGTATGCTGACACACACAGTACTCGAGGATTTATAACAGAGTGCAATCACATGTAAAAAAGTAACGTAAATACTATTACCTTGATCCATATAGCGGATGTAACAACAAAGTTGTGGAGTCCCAATGACACCAACGGCAAAGTTGAGCGTAGACATCGTAACCCTAATGTATCACTTACTCGTCATGTGATTCCTGCAACATGAGACGTTGCAGCCATGTAGGTCAATACATTGAATGTACTTGCAATTGCACACCATAGAATAATAATGAAAATATCTATCTCTATATGCATATTTGGCTGGTGGAGGCTCTAAGTTTAATTTTGCATAAACTAATTTTTCCCTACAACAAAGGAATAATTTTTTTACTACTAAGTTTATGCCAATATTGAGAAGGTTCCTCCAATTCAATCCCAAAATTTACCAAGTATAATTAATAACCCAATTCATTAATTAAAGAGTGATGAGATCAAGCAATAATCCACTTCTAGATACTCAAAGTTGTCCATAACCGGGGACACGATTAATCATGATTAGTTTGTACAATCAGCAGAGGTTTGCGCACTTTTCCCCACAAGACTCGATCTCCTCCATTCAATTCCTTGCACTCCCTGATGTTTGAGAACCGGATGATCGAGACATAGTCTTTTTGAAGAGGCCCCCTTAACCGATAGATAGGCGATGCACCTAAAATCCCCCTACATCTGCTAGCCTATCATGGAAAGGTTTCCCATAACTTACTCAACTATGCCAGAGCCCATAATGGCTCGTGGCTGCACATGGAAGTTTCTAGGCATGAAATATCGTATGATCCCGTTGAGCCTGGGTGGCGGACCTAGGGTAATCACACGGTACTCTGAGATTCCCTTGGGCAAACACATGTTTCTCCAGGTGCCACAAACAATCCACCCAGATGTGTATTAAAGTTGCCACCTTAATTTTCCCTTAGTTGTCATTACTCTTGCAACTTTCATGAATCTCACATACCAATCCCCGTCTACGAGCATGGCTAAGCAATTTATGAGCATAACATATATTACTGGGGTGATCAAAGTTAATAGGTTCCTACCTCATGAACTACATAGCAAAACCACATGTTCCCAATCCTACTCATGTAATCTTTGAGGGTGAAACTAATGCATTGTAAAACTGGGTATAAAAGTATGATCAAAGTGTGAACTTGCCTTGTACTATTGATGAAGATCCTTCACACTCATAATTCTGGTAGTTCTACACGCCACACTCCGATCAATCTATCATAAGCAAGGAATTATTTGCACACATAAGCAATCACTCAAAGATCCAAAAGAACGAAGAAAAATATTTCGGAAAATTAAAAAATCATCAATTAAAGCTTCTAGACAGAAACAAAAAATTTAAAATAGCAAAATTATATGATTTTGATCTTAACAGAAAGTACATGTCAAGAGCTTTGATTTGCAAAAAGAATCACTCATATCGGAGTTACGAAACTCAAGTTACGATCAAAAGAAGTTCAAATTCAAATCTGCTTGAATTCAAATTTTAAAACTGTCAAAAATATTTTTAAGTTGGTTTTATGGATAGATGAGATCATGCTGAAGATTTTGGCGTTGGTTTCGCTGAATTTGGACAAACGGTTTAGAAACTATGCTAGTTTGAAAAACAGGGACTGATCTGCAAAGAAAACACTAGCAAATAGGTCCCTGGCAGAAGAAAGAAAAAACTAACGGATGAACGTCCACTACAGAGATCTAACGAACGAACGTTCAGCAGTGAGGCGGACGGCGGTGACTTTCGGGCAATGGCTCCGACAGTCTTTTAGGGCGGCTCAGCGGTCGGGGAGGGCGACGCGATAAGCGGTGACGAGATCCGGCGTCGGCAGCGAGGCTTGCGGCGGTTGCTGCGGTGAGGAGGAGAGAGGTAGGGATGGCCGTTTTGCCCATGGGTATGGGTACCCGCGGGTACCCTACCCGAAAACAACGGACATGGGCAAGACTTGGAGAGATTTTGTACCCACGGGTAATGGGTATCCATACCCGCAAAATATATGGGTAGGGCATACCCGCAAAATATATGGGTAGGGCATGGGTATGAACTTTTGCCCATGGGTAACCCAATGGATACCCAAGATATAATAATAAATGAAAATAATTCCTATGGCATGTGGGTCAACATCCAACAACTATGACCCAACCCTAGATCTCACATTCCTTAAAGTGTCCATAGCTCATAGGCCCATAATCACTTGATCGCCACTCCTCATACGTCCTATGTGACTCCTCAAAAAGATGAAATATCAACTCTTCTGTATTGGACTGTTGTCCAACTCTCGATCAAGCAATCCCCAATCCCCACCGCGGCCTGTGACTGCGTCTGCTTCTACCAATCATTCCTCATACTATCTTGATGGCTCCAAGTGGCCACCCACATGAGGAGGCCATGTTAGTGATATACTGCTCGCCCATCATCACATGATTTTTAAAATCATTTCTCTACTTTTCGAAAATTTAAATGTTATATATTGTACTCACTGGGTACCCATTGGGTATAGGATACCCGACGGGTATGGGCATGGGTGTTAATTTATACCCATGGATATTGAAGTGGGTGGGTATAGACAATTTTGATGGGTGTGGGTTTGGGCAGAATGAGGTTGTACCCGCCCATACCCTACCCGTTGCCATCGGGCCGGGGAGGCGTGGCTTGGAGGAGGGGCAACAAGGAGGAGAAGTCCTCCTCGGTCACGGTGGCGATGGCGTACGCCGGCCGGACACCATCTCGGTATCGAGGACGAGCGGGGCGTGTGGGCGCATTGGCTGGGCCGAGGCCTGGCGGGCGAGCTGGGCCGGCCCAGTCGGCGGGAATTTTTCTTAAAAAAAAGACAGACAGGAAAACAACTAGAAAAGCAAAATATACAGAAATTATATATAGTCATATTATATATCAAAATGTTCAGAAAAAGAAATCCTAAAGTGTGAACTATTTTCCAGAGTCAGCTAAAATCTATAAAAGTTCAAATAAACTAAACAGTGTTACTGGTGCAATAAAACCCAATAAAAATCATTTTTAAAATACCAAAATGATTCAAAATTTATTTTTCTCCACTTTTGTACTCTAGGGAATCATTTTACCCTATTTTCCATTTATTTATTTCTAGGAGAAAAATAATTTTAAAAAATCAAATAAAGAAAAATTCAATAAAATCCAAAATGGTTATTCGAATTGGATTCAAATATTTTTTAAACCATTTTGTATTGGTTCCAACATTCATTTCCCATTTTTATTTCCATTAATTGAAGGAGTCCTATTACCTTCTCTCTTTATTTATTTTTTAAAATATATTTGGAAAAGATTTTGAAACCCATATGGAGTATTTCCAAAAGTGGCTCAAATGCCATTTTTAATGTGGCCTCCTACTTCCCACTCTATTTCAATTTTGAAGAAGTCATGTTATCTTCCCTCATGAAAATCCTTGAGTGGCATGAAGTACCTGGTTTAATACTATTTCAAATGGAATTCAAATCATTTTCAAATCCCTTTTTATTTCTTTGATGGAAGAACTCATGTGATCTTCACTCTAGGGTTTGTGATGAAATTATTTGAATTCCTGGACATCACATTGCATAAATGAAAGTTTTGGGAAAGTCTTTTTATTCCCTCTCATTCAACTTTCAAAAAGTTTCAAGTTCCACTCAATTTCACTCAATCATACACACAACAATCAAAGAAACAATCAAAATTATTTATTTTACGTAACATTCCAAAATTTATAATTTTGGGATGTTACAGTCATACTCAATATCAATTAATAACAAAGCATACAAATGATAGTGGTGCTCTCTAACTGGTGCTTTTTATAAGAGGATGATGACTCAGCAATAAAAGTAAATAGATAGGCCCTTCGCTGAGCGAAGCAGAGATTTGCAGAGGTGCCAGAGCTCGAGTTTTTGAAATAGAGATAAATAATATTTTGAGCGGTATGCTTTCATTGTCAACATAACAACCAAGAGATCTCGGTGTCTTCCATACTAGATACATTATAGGTGGTTCCCAAACAAAATGTTAAAGTTTTTGCTCCCCCACCACCAACAAGCACATTCCACGACTGGTCTGAAACAACGCGTATCGTCCAACTAACAACAATCCTGGGGGAGTTTGTTTGAAGTTATAATTTGATTTGATTTGAGCATGGAACTGGGCATCCTGATTACAACCACTTTCTCGTGAATGACGAGCGGAGTCCACTCGTCATGAGAATAACCCACCTAGCATGGAAGATACAGACATCCCCCAGTCGCTACATGAGCGATTCGGGCATATGAAACAGATTATAATCTGAAGGTTTAAAGTTTGGCACATGCAAATTTACTTGGAACGGCAGGTAAATACCTCATATAGGTAGGTATGCTGGACTCATATGGAACAACTTTGGGTTTATGGAAGTGGATGCAGAAGCAATATTCCCGCTTATTATAAGTGAATCCTAGCAAAAGACTAGGGAGTGACTAACTAGAGAGCGACAACAGTCATAAACATGCATTGAGATTAACCAACACTGAGTGCAAGCATGAGTAGAATATAGATCACCATGAAGATAAATATCGTGGAGTCTATGTTGATTTTGTTTAAACTACATGCATGAACATGTGCCAAGTCAAGCCACTCGAATCATTCAAAGGAGGATACCATCCTATCATACTACATCACAACCATTTTTAAAGCATGTTGGCACGCAAGGCAAACCATTATAAACTCCTAGCTAATTAAGCATGGCATGAGTAACTATAATCTCTAACTTTCATTGCAAACATGCTTCATTCATAATGGTTGAATCAAGAACGATGAACTAATCATATTTACAAAAACAAGATAGGTCGAGTTTATACTAGCTTTTCCTCATCTCAATCATTTCATCATATATCGTCATCATTGCCTTTCACTTGCATGACCGAACAGAGTGAATAATAATAATATTGCACCTGCATTGGACTAAGCTAGAATCTGCAAACATTTATTCAAAGGAGAAGACAAGGTAATTGATATGTCCATTTTGCATCATGCTTTTATATCAATATTTATTGCATTATGGGTTGTTATTACACGTTATGTCACAATACTTATGACTTTTCTCTCTTCTTTTATAAGGTTTACATGAAGAGGGAGAATGCCGGCAGCTGGAATTCTGGACTAGAAAAGGAGAAAATATTAGAGACCTATTCTGCACAACTCCAAAAGTCCTGAAACTTGACAGAGACCAACTTTGGAATATATTAAAAATATTGGGTGAAGAAAGCACCAGAGGGGGGCCACCAGTCAGCCACGAGGGTGGAGGGCACGCCCTACCCCCTGGGCGCGCCCCCTGCCTCATGGGTCCCCTGGTAGGCCCCCGACTCCCATCTTCTGCTATATGGTGTCTTTTACCCTGGAAAAAATCACAGAGAAGCTTTCGGGACAAAGCATCGCCATCTCGAGGCGGAACCTGGGCAGGACCAATCTAGGGCTCCAGCGGAGCTGTTCTGCGGGGGAAACATCCCTCTGGGAGAGGAAAATCATCGCCATTGTCATCACCATCGATCCTCTCATCAAGAGGGGGTCAATCTCCATCAACATCTTCACCAGCACCATATCCTCTCAAACCCTAGTTCATCTCTTGTATCCGATCTTTGTCTCAAAAGCTCAATTGGTACGTGTGGGTTGCTAGTAGTGTTGATTACTCCTTGTAGTTGATGCTAGTTGGTTTATTCGGTGGAAGATCATATGTTCACATCCTTAATGCTATTCAATACCCCTCTGATTATGAACATGAATATGATTTGTGAGTAGTTACGTTTGTTCCTAAGGACATGGGAGAAGTCTTGTTATAAGTAATCATGTGAATTTGGTATTCGTTCGATATTTTGATGAGATGTATGTTGTCTCTCCTCTAGTGGTGTTATGTGAACATCGACTACATGACAATTCACCATGATTTGGGTATAGGGGAAGGCATTGAGAAGTAATAAGTAGATGATGGGTTGCTAGAGTGACAGAAGCTTAAACCCTAGTTTATGCGTTGCTTCATAAGGGGCTGATTTGGATCCATATGTTTCATGCTATGGTTAGGTTTACCTTAATTCTTCTTTTGTAGTTGTGGATGATTGCGAGAGGAGTTAATCATAAGTGGGAGGATTGTCCAAGGAAGGACAGCACCGAAGCACCGGTCCACCCACATATCAAATTATCAAAGTAACAAACGCGAATCATATGAGCATGATGAAAGCTAGCTTGACAATAATTCCCATGTGTCCTCAGGAGCGCTTTTCTTTATATAAGCGTTCGTCCAGGATTGTCCTTTTCTACAAAAAGGATTAGGCCACCTTGCTGCACCTTGTTTACTCTTGTTACTTGTTACCCATTATGAATTACCTTATCACAAAACTATCTGTTACCGATAATATCTGTGCTTGCAGAGAATACCTTGGTGAAAACCGCTTGTCATTTCCTTCTGCTCCTCATTGGGTTCGACACTCTTACTTATCAGAAGGACTACGATAGATCCCCTATACTTGTGGGTCATCAAGACTCTTTTCTGGCACCGTTGCTGGGGAGTGATGCGGCTTTGGTAAGGAAACATTTATATAGTGTGCTGAAATTTACTGTCACTTGTTACTATGGAAAATAATCCTTTGAGGGGCTTGTTTGGGGTATCTTCACCCCGACCAAAAGAGCAAAGAGTTTCTCCTCAACCTACTGAATCTACTGAAAATATTTACTTTGAAATTCCTTCGGATATGATAGAGAAACCGATAGCTAATCCTTATACAGGAGATGGAACATTACATCCCGATATGCACCTAATCTATGTGGATGAAGTCTGCAGATTATTTAAGCTTGCAGGTATGCCCGAGGATGTTGTCAAGAAGAAGGTATTCCCTTTATCTTTGAAGGGAAAGGAATTGAAATGGTATAAGCTATGTGATGATATTGGATCACGGAACTACAACCGATTGAAATTGGAATTTCACTAGAAGTTTTATCCTATGCATCTAGTTCATTGTGATCGGAATTATATATATAATTTTAGGTCTTGTGAAGGAGAAAGTATCTCTCAAGCTTGGGGGAGGCTTAAGTCAATGTTATATTCATGCCCCAATCATGAGCTCTCGAGAGAAATTATTATTCAAAACTTTTATGCTCGGCTTTCTCATAATGATCGCTCCATGCTAGATACTTCTTGTACTTGTTCTTTTATGATGAAGACTATTGAATTCAAATGGGATTTATTGGAAAGAATTAAATGAAACTCTGAAGATTGGGAACTCAGCGAAGGTGAGGAGTCAGGTATAACCCCTAAGTTTGATTGTATTAAATCTTTTATGGATACTGATGCTTTTCATGATTTTAGCACTAAATATGGACTTGACTCTGAGATAGTAGCTTCCTTCTGTGAATCATTTGCTACTCATGTTGATCTCCCTAAAGAGAAGTGGTTTAAATATCATCCTCCCATTGAAGTGAAAGTAGTAGAACCTATTAAAGTTGAAAAAGAAACTATTACTTATAATGTTGATCCTATTATTCCTACTACTTATATTGAGAAACCACCTTTCCCTGTTAGAATAAAGGATCATGCTAAAGACCCCTGAATAAGAGTTATACTAGAACACCTACACCCCCTGAACAAATTAAAGTCAAACCTACTATTGCTATGGTTAAATATCTCTTGGTCGATAATATTGATAGGCATGTTATTTATTTTTGTGATGAAGCTGCTAGAATTGCTAAACCTGATACTAAAGGTAAACATAGACCTGTTGTTGGCATGCCTATTGTTTTTGTTAAAATAGGATATCATTTTTATCATGGCTTATGTGATATGGGTGCTAGTGCAAGTGCAATTCCTCATTCCTTATACAAAGAAACTATGCACGATATTGCACCTGCTGAGATAGAAGGCATTGATGTTACTATTAAGCCTGCCAACAGAGATACTATTTCACCAGTTGGGATTGTTAGAGATGTTGAAGTCTTGTGTGGGAAAATTAAATATCTTACTGTTTTTCTTGTTCTTGGTTCCCCACAAGATGACTTTTATCCCACTATATTTGGCAGAACCTTCTTGAATACTGTTAATGCTAAGATAGACTACGAGAAAGATATTGTTACTGTTGGGTTAGGGGATATGTCTCATGATTTTAATTTCTCTAAATTTCATAGACAACCCCATGATAAAGAATTGCCTAGTAAGGATGAAATTATTGATCTTGCTTCTATTACCGTGCCTCCTAATGATCCTTTATTACAATACTTGCTAGACCATGAAAATGATATGTTTATGAATGAAAGAAGGGAAATAGATGAAGTATTCTTTAAGCAAGGACCTATTTTGAAACATAATTTGCCTGTTGAAATTCTTGGAGATCCTCCTCCACTCAAGGGAGATCTCGTGTTTGAGCTTAAACAATTACCTGATACTCTTAAGTATGCTTATCTTGATGAAAATAAGATATATCCTATTATTATCAGTGCTAACCTTTCAGAGCATGAAGAAGAGAAATTATGGAAAAATCTGAAGAAGTATTGTGCTGCTATTGGATATACTCTCGATGATCTTAAGGGCATTAGTCCCACTCTATGCCAGCACAATTTTTTTTGGAGAAAGATGCTATACCAGTTGTCGATCACCAACGATGGTAAAATCCTAAGATGAAAGAAGTGGTAAACTTTTGGAAGCAGGTATAATTTATCCTATTGCTGATAGTCAGTGGGTAAGTCCCGTTCATTATGTCCAAGAAGGGAGGTATTACTGTTGTTCCTAATGATAAAAATGAATATATCCCACAAAGAATTGTTACAGGTTATAGAATGGTAACTAATTTCCACAAATTAAATAAAGCTACTAGAAAAGATCATTACCCTCTACCTTTTATTGGTCAAATTCTAGAAAGACTATCTAAACATACAATTGTTTGCTTCCTAGATGGTTATTCTTGTTTCTCTCAAATACCTGTGTCAAAAGAGGATCAGGAGAAGACAACTTTTACTTGCCCTTTCGGTACCTTTGCTTATAGACGTATGCCTTTTGGTTTATGCAGTGCACATGCTACCTTTCAAAGATGTATGACTGCTATATTCTCTGACTTTTGTGAAAAGATTATTGAGGTTTTCGTGGATAGTTTCTCCGTTTATGGAACTTCTTTTGATGATTGCTTAAGCAACCTTGATCGAGTTTTGCAGAGATGCGAAGAAACTAATCTTGTCTTGAATTGGGAGAAGTGCCACTTTATGGTTAATGAAGGTATTGTCTCGGGGCATAAAATTTCTGAAAGAGGTATTGACGTTGATAAAGCTAAAGTTGATGCTATTGAAAAGATGTTGTGTCCTAAAGATATCAAAGGTATAAGAAGTTTCCTTGGTCATGTTGGTTTCTATAGGAGGTTTATTAAAGACTTCTCTAAAATTTCTAGGCCTCTCACTAGTCTCTTGCAAAAGGATGTTCCTTTTGTTTTTGATGATGATTGTGTAGAAGCATTTGAAATACTTAAGAAAGCCTTGATTTCTGCACCTATTGTTCAGCCACCTGATTGGAACTTACCCTTTGAAATTATGTGTCATGCTAGTGATTATGCTGTTGGCGCTGTTCTAGGACAAAGAGTTGATAAGAAATTATAACATGTTAGTAAAACTCTAGACAGTGCCCAGAGAAATTATGCTACTACTGAAAAAGAATTTTTAGCATTTGTTTTTTTTGTGATAAGTTCGGACCTTATATTGTTGATTCCAAAGTAACTGTCCACACTAATCATGCTGCTATTAAATACATTATGGAAAACAAATATGTTAAACCTAGACTTATTAGATGGGTTCTTTTGTTACAAGAATTTGATTAGCATATTATTGATAGAAAGGGAGCTGAGAACCCCGTTGTAGACAACTTTGTCTAGGTTAGAAAATCATTTCCTGTTACTACGAGTGCTCAGTGGATAATATAAAGAGATGCAACAAGTGTACAACCTCTTTGGCGAAGCCATGTCGATCTCAGCGTGATTGGGTTGGCCGGTGAGGATGCTCCGGCTGACTTGGCTGTCAGAGGAGGGGAAGAAGATCTTAGGCGTCTGGAGATGGAGCCCGAGGTACTGCTCCGTTGTGATGGAGGGTTTCGTCGTTGGAGCAGCTCCGGTGAGTTGTACGACGCCGAGGCTGAAGCAGGACAAGAGAGACAACGAATAACGTTAACCTGAGTGGAATTCTAATAGCATCTCCCATACATGATGTAATATACATAACTACAAAGTGCTAGATGTAAAATACATCAGCCGCTCATCTCTGAACTTAACTGTCGAAATTGAACTTAACTGTCGAAACTGAACTTAACTGTCGAAATAGAATTTTGCTGTCGAAACTGAATTTTGCTGTCAAAACTGAACGCACTAGCAAGGTGAGGCTACACGTCGGTCGACTGACTTTTTCATCTCTGGTCAGTCGATTTTGCAGCCGTTGGATACGAAATCAAGGGCCTACAGTTCATCTTCAACCTCCACCCCCCTGAGCCGCAAGCCACCACCGGCCAAACAGCAACCCCCCGCCGCCCGCGGCCAGCGGTGCGCCGCCCCACCCGCCCCGAAAACACTCCCCACCGCCAGTCCGCCGCCGCCCCGTCCATCCCTTTAGCAGCCCCCCCGCATGCCGAGCTTTTTCTCCGGTGATCCCCACACCACCGCCTTGCCAACGCCCCGCCACCGCCGGCGACCACCGCCCCCATCATGAACCCTAAGATAGATAGTGGGGTACCTCTCCGGCGAGCAGCAGCACGAGTAAGAGAAATAGCAAGAGCAGACCAGGCAGGGGACTGAGAGCAAGAGCAGAGCAGCAGCGCGAGCGAGAGCTAAAGCAGCAGCAGCTCCTACTGATGTGGCCGGCGATGCCGCCATGGATGGAGCCGCGCCGTGTCGGCTCGGGACCTAGCGCCGGCAACACCGTGAGATTGAATCAAGAAGAAAATGCGGCGATTAGTGTACAACCTCTTTGGTGGCGCCGATTAGGCCGCAGCTTCATCCAAGGAAACGGTGATGATGATGCTCTTCCGGTGGTGCAGGTGAAGACGGTGGTGTGGGAATGGAGGTGGCGCGAAAGACGAGGGGAACGTCGGGGCAGCTCCTTGGAGGTGGAGGACGGGGTGGCTGAACCGGCGGGACCACGAGATCGACGACAGATCCTCATCCGGTACGGTGGATGAGGGACGTCGAGGTGTTGTTGTGGACGACATCGTCGGGGAAGAGGCTCCAGCTGGGTGGCGGACGGAGCAGCGTGTGGGGTTTCGTCGCGGGTTTTCGCGGCCTCGGTGTACGAATGGGTGGGCGGATGGGATGGCAGTGGGGAACCATGGCTTAGAGACGCGCTTGTCCGAAATGTGGGGTAAGTTATGAAAGTACCACCACCGATTTGAGGCGGTTATTTCGGTTCAGGGGTACCACGGGCATTTCGCGTGTCGGGATTTCACAGGAGGTGGGAGTTTTCGCGCGCGTTATAATTTTGGAATAGCAAGGCGTGGGTTGAGATGGAGGGAGTTGTCGGAGCACAATGAGACAAAGATATATCTTAAATATTTGGGGCTAACAAGGCGCGGGTTGAAGAGGCGGGAGTTTCGCAGCACGATAGACAGAGATGGTAGCTTTAATTTTCGGCATAACAAGGCGCGGCTTGAAATTTCGGAAGAACGAGCTTAACGTGTACCCCAAAAAAAGACAATTTGCACCTCAACATGCACAACACACGCACACAAACACCATTTAGACTAGAGTAAGGTACACGTGCATTGCACGCATGAGATTTGGCAACCAAATTATGAATAAATACCACATTATAGCATGCAAACTTTGAGTCATATATGCATGATGTAGATGTTCGTTTAATTCTTATTGTTCATTTCATTCAAAATCATCTAGTTTTTATAAGAAAGCTAATCTATTTTAAGATTCATGGAATTGTGCGTTGTAAGACATAAAGTAAAAACAGATAATGGCAAATCATGTAGAAAACATTTGCGCAATTATGATACGGAAGATTCTAGAACAAATAAGAAGTGCTTGTGTTTTGATGTTTGTGCATTATGTTTAAGTTCAACCATGGAGTCTTTTAGATTATACATGTGGCGAAATCTGGTGGAATCTAGATGATATCCAACGACCAGTAGTGCTCAAATTTGCCATATTTGGACCATCGGATTCGCCTCATCCAACGACCATCTTTCAAAGTTAAAGTTACCCGCACACAATATAAAAAATATAAAATATTATATATATATAGGGTATAGATATAGATATGTGATGTGAAAGCCGCCCATCATCTCCAATTAGAATAGTGTGTCCATGCACGGATGCGACGTGGCCAAATGATGTCTGCCATCGGTATCTCAAATTCAAATCAGTCTGACCTTGTTCAATGTGTATACATTACAACATGCTCGTTTCCAAATCGCACTGCGCATATCTCCGTTATATTCATGCATGCATGGGTTTCAAACATCAAGATCTCTTATTCAAATATTTGAATTCAACTTTACATTGATAATGACCTCACCTATTCTTTTACACCCACACAGTAGTCTTCTCTTTATAATTGTACCACTAAATTTCTCTCGTGCATGCATGCACACACACTACCAGTCGGCATTATCCATCACACGCATGCAATCTTTTTCTTCAGGTCGGTCTCCCATGAAGGCACACACCCACACACATCCCCCTCTCAATCATATCGGGCATTCTTTATCTCTCACGTGTGCATGCGCAACGATCGATGTTCCTCTATGTATGTGTGTATATAGCTAGGTCTTTCATAGTTTTCCACACAAACTGATCAATCGATATATCCAGTGAGGTCTCACCCTCTTTCCCACGTCCACATCGATCAATCTATACCTCTCTATATAGGATTAACATATATAGCTAATACACCCACATTAATTATATATCCAATGTCCCCCTCTCATCATCCATGCCTTTCGCTTCATCTCTCAGACGCGTGCACAATGGTGAAGACAGGGGCAGTAAGGGCCCTGCCCCCCCCCCCCCGCCCTAACATCACTATATATCGAGGCTAATATGAATGTGATCATTATACAATTGCTGCTAAAAATGGTTTAAGTTCATGAATTGACCCTCCTCGTAAAGGATTAGCAATGCTTGGCCCCTAGCTCATTTATTTTTCATGGCTCCGCCACTGCGTGCAACAGTGCACGTGTTCGCCCCCTCTCTCTAAATATTGATCTCGCACTTGTGCATTCCTTCATAGTCTCCCTCCACCCGGCCCCTCGCACCATCTTCTAGCCCCCCACCGGATTTTGCCACATGTACAATCTAGCAGACTCCATGGTTGAACTTAAGCATAATGCACAAACCTCAAAACAACAGTAGTTCTCTTTTGTTCTAGAATCTTTCGTATCATAACTGATCAAACTTTTTTTTCTAGTTGAATTGCCATTATTTGTTTTTACTTTATGCTTTACAATGCACAATTCCATGAATCATAAAATAGAATAAGGGCTTCTTTGATTCAAAGGATTCTCAAAGGAATTTTGGAGGATTCTAATCTTTAGGAATTTTTCCTATCTTGGTTGTTTGATTCGTAGGATTGTAAACCATAGGAATTTTTCCATATGATTCATTTGCACTAGATTTCATAGGAAACATCCCATCCACTCAAACCTCTTTGAAAGAATTCTGCGTTTTTTCTATGCACAATCAAACACTCGTACAATCCTGTAGGATTCAAGACGACATTCCAGTATAATCCCATGTTTTTCCTATTCCCGCCTTCTTAGATTTTTTATAAAAACTAATTGATTTTGAATGAGATGAACTATAAGAATTAAACGAAGGGCTACATCAGGCATATATGACTCAGAGCTTACATGCTATAGTGTGGTATTTATTCATAATTTGGTTGCAAAATCTGATGCGTGCAATGCACGTGTACCTTACTAGTACTTCGAGTATGTGCAAAACACATAAATTAGAATACCAATGGCAGCTCTTACAGTTCATGAAGCCACGTGGCACATGTGGAGGCGTTGTCGCGACCTCCTTGCGTGGATTGATCACAGTGACGTGATGTTGGTTCTAGAAGAATGTACTCGTCCTCCCTGAGCCATACTGGCGGTACATGCACGTAGCGAAGATGTGCACCCATGCCACACACGCACTCATTCCCTCGCACGCACATGCGGGTACACGGGCAGACGCAATTTTGTACCAAGATCCACCCCATGTGATAATTTGACGTGTGTAAAGTCGTTCACTTCATTGATGGTCAATTAATACAGCGCATGCAAATTGAGTGGACGTGAGGGCGGAAGAAAGACATTATTACTCCACTACGCGCATGCGAGTAGTTAAATTGTGGGTTGCTAGTAGTACTTCCATTGGTCTCCTTCGTATTTTGTGCCAATTTTTGACAGTAACATAATATTTACGCATTTGAGCAGTGCAGTACTTGAAATTTATGTTCCGCTAAACTCATCGGGAGCCGTTTCGGGCCTCGAAACCAAAACCATCGATTAATCTTTACCTTGTTCCCATCACATTCGAAAGCCTGCTCACACCTACTAGTACGTACCAAACCTGAATGTGTTCCCACTATGCAGGTATTAGTACAAGTGCTAGTACTTAGGTTATAAAAAGGGGAACTACCTAACCGAAAATTACTCTACCTTTCCTCCTCATAAGTGCTTCTTCTTCGTCCGTCGTTGCCATGGCCGGTGAGCAGAGCTCTAGGTCGAGAACTACTCGTAACAAGGGAGTGGCAACCAAGGCTGCGGAAAAAAGAGAGGGCTCGCCACCACGCAGAGACCTCGAAAGATCTTGCACGGGCAGGCGATGGCTCCCAGCAGGGCCCTACCCGCGGAGGCGAACATGCCGAGCCGGCAGAGCTGGAGTCATTATCCCTCGACGGCATGCCCGATCAGCTCAAGAAGCACCTCAATAAGCAGAAGGAGTGCATCCAAGGCTTGATGGAGTTGCTGAAGGAGAGCCTCGACGACATGCCCGCTGAGCTCAATCAGCAGGGGAAGTTGACCGCCGGCTTGGTGATGCTGCTGAAGAAGAGCATTGCCTCAGAGAAGAAGGCGACCAGCAAAATCCTGCGACTTCAGGAGGACAAGGCGAAGCTCTGCCATGAGATCGACCTGTTGAAGGAGAAGAACGCCGGCTGGAAGAAGCTACATGTGAATAGTAGTTCCTCGATGAAGATGCTGCAGGCCCTCGTCATGGAACAGAAGGAGGAGTTGGCGAAGCTCCGCATCGAGCACCCGGCTGCTGTCAAGGTACATAATGCGGCCGTGGAACAGATGATGAAGGCTCGCGTCGAGAAATCCCGCGTCATGGACAGAATGAAGAAGATGGCAGAGGAGACGCGCAAGGAAATGGAGGTCGTGGAGGCGATGAAGAAGCAGTTACGACTCCGCGGAAAATTAGATCATTTGGGGTGATAATCTTCCTTCTTCTTTTGCTCCCGTGTTTCATCTTTTGCTTCGGGTGTTTCGCCGCAGGTGTCACGTTCTCTGTGAGGCATGAATAGAACAATGGTTTTTTTGAGGGAATGAATAGAACAATGCTAATGAGATGACTAGCAAATTAGATCATTTTTTATCGCCATATGTCACTGGGCTGTCGTGTTTCGTGCTCCTCCGTCGCAGTACTACTCTAGTGGAAAACTTGAGTATATCGCACGGTACTTTGCTCCCCCTCAATCAGGTCGTCGGCGCATTTATACGAGCAGTCAAATCACAAGGCCCCGCCTTCCAGAAATTATGAGCCGTCAAATCACAAAGGCCCTCGCCTCTCGTGAAACCGACCAAGCTAGACTGCCCCACCCTCTAGCCTTTTAAAAAATGTATACTTTTGTACAGCAATAGTATCGATGGATTGCACCATGGAGCAAAACTTGAAATTAAAAAAAAGTGGTACATATAGAGAGCGCTCGTCGCCAAATTATGCATATAGTACTATTAAAAGGTCTAGTCACAATAATGGTGTCCAGCACAACCCACCCCTCAAATAAAACTAAGCACCCTGGAATTCTTTGACAAAACTAAGCACCCTGAAATTCTTTGACAACTAAACTGCTGGCTATATGATGTTGGCCATATATATTGTACATATATAATGTGAAGAAACGAGTGGTAGTACTATACCAACTAAAAGATGAAATGTAAGAAATACTAGTATGTACGTACTGAAGAGTTAAAGTAACAAGAAGAAACATAACATAGTTCTGCTGGGGGCTCAGCACAACACACCCCTCAAATTAAATTAAGCACACCTAAAATTAAACTTTGCAACTATTCCGGTAGACACTGCATTAGAACCACCATGAGCAACGACACTGCCACCTTACTCGGAGTCCTCGTCCACGTCCTCAACTTCGTCCTTGTCCCTCTTCCTCTTGGCCGATACTTCTTTGCTTGAACCGCACACTTGGCTCTTGCTCTTCATCCAACCCTTGTAGATATTGAAGCAAAGGTAGCCATCCATTGCAGCGTAGTGGATGTGATCTATATCTAGTACATTCCGCTGCCATGCATGACGATGAAACATGTATGGAGGTTTCTCCAGTTTACCGTACGAAGGATGAACCATGGCTCCTGCCAGGGTCAGCATTGAAGGCTGACGAGAGGAGACCAGCCGATTCTTCTAGAGGTCGAAGGTGTTGCATACAACGAGGCCTATCCGATGCAGGACTTCTTTGTCGTTACCAAAGTCTACAGTAACGAATTTGACTAGGTTGCTCTCGAGGAAGTTCTTAAAATCCTGGCACTCAACGTCGGCATGGCATATGTGGTAGACCAAGCATAAGTCATGCACGCAAACCTGGATCATGGCGGGCTTCTTCCTCTCTTCGTCCTTTAGATCCTTCTCTTGTCCCAGGATTGTGGTGTACTCAACATCTAGCCCAGCGACCCACTCATCATCTGAGTCTTCGAACATGCGTCTGAAGCGAGAAAGGCATCCTTTCACCATCACAGAAGAACGGGTGTAGATGACGTTGAACTCATCGCCGGTGATGGTTCTAACCTTGTACTCACCGCCGATCATGGAGATTTGGGACGCCATGGATTTGGGAGGAGGGTTAGGATTAGTGGAACTGCTGTAATGCGAATGGACGGGACGACTAGGAGCGAACCGCCGTAGTATTAAAGGACGTGCGGGGACGAGTAGGAGCAAACTGCCAGCGTGCGAACGACAGGGTAGTGGCTTTCCATTCTCCCATGATACGGGCTTCCGAGAGCCCTTGGATCTGAGATCAAATGGTTGCATGGCGTGATTCTAGACCTATAGGTGAATATCCGATCCTAGAGGGTTATTCTGCAAATTTTCAGCAACTTAGCATGCGACCATTTGATCTCAGATCCAAGGACTGCCAGCAGCCCGTATCATGGTCGCGCCTACCACGACCGTTGCCTCGCTCGCGCGATCGCGCCCTTGGAGATTTAACACGGTGCATTAGGCTATCTGATGCTGGCATGTCACACATAGTCATCACTTAGTCACTCATACTACAACAAGGTTGGCTATAAGTGTATTTATTTATTTTACTTCTCTCTATCTCTTTCTTCGTACACCCTCCGTCCAATAATATAAGAATGTTTTTGACACTAGTGTAGTGCCAAAAACGTTCTTATATTATGGTACACAAGGAGTACTAGTATTTATTGCATTTGCCAAGAGTGACCTCTTCCAATGAAATGGTGTTGCTAAGTTTGCTTCATTTAATTAGCTATAGACTCAAAATTGTCTTTTCACCTAGGTACACGCGCTTAGCACCGTTTCTTCCTTGGGTCACCAAACTAGTCTCTCTCTTCTTGATTAACTTGCCACATCAGACTTTATGCCTATGTGGCAAGCTTAGCACCTGTAGGAGCAAGTAAAAGTAAGTACAGTAGTACGCTTTACATGGCATTTTTGCATATGTGGAGGAAAGAGAGGCAAGGAAAAAGTGGAGAAGTGGGCTCTCATGCAAGAGCCAGCCTCTACTACATGGAGAAGTGGGCTCTCATGCAAGAGCCACCTGTATTGGTCAGGAATCGGGAGACTCACGCCGATCGTAGCGCCGTAGTTAAAATGATAATGGCAAGTCAAATCACGGGGCCCACCTGTCCAGCAGTAACTCGTTGTCAAATCACACAACCCTATGTTTGCAGCAGCCTACTCCCTCGTCTTCTCGCGTCTCTGTCAAACCGACTAGGCGGAACTGCCCCGCCGCCTACCGCGTAGGAAAAGCCCCGCCCTCGACTTTTAAATAGTATACAGTATACTAATTTTGTATCCATGGATTGCGCCCGCCCCATGGAGCAAAGCGTCTAGAAAATGATGGTACACATGTACAGAGTATACAGCACGCGCGTCGCGTTCGCGTCGCACCCCAGACGGTCGGTCGGTCTGGCATGCTGTGTTGTACTACGTTGGTGCCTCGACTATCCCTGCAAGGCACGGAAGATCAGTTCGTCCATGCATGTGACCAGACTCCAGCAGACACGCCTGGATTGGCTATCGTCTACATATCGTGTAGGCTGTGTTGTACATGGTTGTAGTTTTATTTGCAGAAAGTACATGGTTGTAGTTGTGGTGAGAAATCTAAAAAAAGGTTTCTTGTCATCTTGCAAAATTAGGTGTCATGTGCTTCGGATCACTGCGGGGGTTAAACAGCGACAACTGAGTTGGGCTAGTCATTGAGGGCGCATGAACGAACAGTGACTACTCGGCTGCCATCTAGGTCAAGCCGGCTATGTTAATTAGGACATCTATCGACGGACCCCTTTTCTACAAGTTTATCTTTAATTTGAGCTTTGTTCCTCGTCTAGTTTGTCCGTCGGGATTCATGTTGTCTCCTTTGGGCAGTGAGGTTATGATTTCTTGTCATGTGGCATTTTCTCATGTTATATGTTATAATCCGGCGCTTTAGATCAAAATGACGACAACTGCGCCTCCGGGCCACATGCATCAAGACTTCTCGACAGTCATTGACGAGGTCAAGCCGGCTCCGGTAGACAAAAGAAAACTAGTACTACTCCACTATATAGGCAGGAGCCTCCGCGCTTGCTTGCTAGTGTTGCTCTCTTCACACTGTCTCGTCCTCTCTAGATCTAAACACGACAGCGGTGGCCACACACACACTCTCTCTCTCTACTCACCGCTGGTCACAGATCCAGCCGGATCCTCTCCGCCGGGGAAGGTGAGAAGGTGCAACGTTCACGCGGTCGTCCTCGGTGACGGCTCTTACCCACTGCTGGCGCGTCCCGATCAGCCTGCCTTGCCGTTCTCTCCCAAGCACCGTTGGCGAGGGAGGGCCTCCGACCCTTTCTTCCTTGCTGCCGTAGTGTGGGCAGATCTGGCCTCCCGCCGCCCACCTAGCGACATCCCGGTGACCATCAGGTATAACTTCCTTCGAAACCGGCCTTGCTCTACTTCCCGAGCTCCTGACGTTGTTGCATTTGTATCTTTTACTATTTCTCAGGCCCGCTCGTAGATAGGATCGATCGGCTGTTCGAAAACCACCTAATTTTTTTACGTTTAAGAGGTAAAACTAGTTCATGCACTCGAATCTAGTACTACTTGGTTCAAATAAGGAAGAAAGGGGGTGGAGGGTGGGGGAGGATTTGTTACCTGAATCTAGGACTTGGTTGAAAGAGGAAATAATGGGGGCGAAAAGTAGCAGAGACTGGCTATCCAACTGGTCTCTAGGTCTAATAGGGAAATAAAGGGAAACGCAGTACAAACTCAATATAGACTCGATCTATTGGTTGAAAAAGGAAAGAAAGTGGGGACTGGGGGACAAGTCAACAGAGTAAGTCCAGCACTAGATTTTCTAGCCTCACACAGTATAAGGTGGCTATACCGAACAAAAATGGGACCAACCCAGATATCCTGTTCTGATGTTTGTTGCCCCGAGCCACTCTTATGTAATGCCACTGGTAAAATGTAGTAGTCGCACTGTTAGAAGTAAGGACACGTTAAACCAATGTTGTTTTCAATGTAATGCCTCCAGTAATATGAATCAATCGCACTTCTTTACATATCCTGCTAAAATTTCCCATTAAGATAAGTTGGTTCTTCTCGTTAGAAATGCAACTGTCCTGGTCCACCTACTCTCTCGTGCCCAAAGTAATGTCGTATTTAACAATTGTCATAGTTAATCCTAATGCCCACACTAATATCTAGCAATGCCACTGCTTTAGAAATTGCTACTGTCCTTGTAGGATTACCATTCAGATAAGGAACATGCTTCTTTTCATTTGATGCATGTTTCATCACTTGTTAGTCACCCTCCTTTCCACCTTTTTTGTGCAAACAGAGATATACATTTCACACTCGATCTTAGTTGAACTGCACAAATGATATCCAAATTATAGTTGAGCATTCCAGGAACTTCACAACCAACCTTGATGTTGCTCAATTTTATTGCAACTAATGAAGAAGAAGCTCTGTGGGTTTCGTTTTCTGATGGAAATGGAACCGGGGCTGGAGCCCTTTTCTTAAAAAAATTGAAGAAGCTGCTAGCTCACGGGACATTGCTTCATTTTAGGTGAATTGCACCAAAAGGTCCCATGAATTGAATCATCCATGTTGATGACTGAAAGAGCCAGCTTCAGCATCCCAGTCTAAGCACCCCCGGCCTCCATCCTTGCGACGCACGGTACACCTCGTTTGCCACCTGCTCGACCCTAGTATCACTGACAAAATGAAGTAATAATACAGTTAAAATAGAGTGAGTGTCATCTCTATCATTTCATTTTCAATGTAGATAAAGAAAGTGCTTCTCTTTGTTAATGCATGTTTCATCAACTAGTCCCATTGTTAATGTTTAAGCGTTTCTGCAAACTGGGGTGCTTAATTTTAGTCGATATGTACAAAAATAGAGATTTGAATGTCTCAAGGCGCCTCCTTGTACTACCGCTGTACACTGATGTTCATCACTAGCAGAGGTGTATCTGGGAGACTTGGGACGATGTCCAGTATGAGGCGTCGTAGGGCCCATCTCGCCCTCGCAGCATGGCATACTATGATACTATCGCAATATTTTCTTCTATTTATTTTGTGTGTTTCATCAACTAGTGCCACTATAATCTAATCATGCTTTTTCATTATCTGTGCAAACAGGGTTATTCAGCTGCATTTTGGTGGAACTGCACAAATGTACGTATGGAACCGGCATATATGCAGAGTGCAAGGTGTGCCAAGTAAAAATTACTGACACCAACCATGTTGCATGCACGCATTGGCATCCACCACCATCAGTGGGATGTGTGGCGCTCTCTGTGGACGGATCTTTCTCGACAGCAAATCCTCTAACCAAATACTAGTAGCTTATATTGGCAGTTTTCTAGGGAGTACTCTTTTCTGAAAGAAGCACCAATCTATTTTTCTTTATTTGTACACTGTGTCACAACTTTGACCCAAAGGTCCAGAGCTATTTTAGGGTGATTGGCGTAATACTCGGAGACTGATTGTAAGCATGATTTTCATTAGCTGTCACACTGATTGTAAGCATGAGCAGGTGGAAGATTAGGTTAGTGCGAAGCTTACCTTAAACCCTACCGCCGCCGTTGAAACGAGGCGAGCCTCGAGGGAACCGTGGAGAACGGCGGGGAAGCGATGTCGCGCCATCCGGCCTCCTCTTGCAGTGGGAGAACGAATACTCCTGTGGCTCCGGCTGGCTCTGCACCCTCACGAACGGCACACCATACTCGATCGATTCGTTATCCTCTGGGTGCTCGACCTTCGACTTGTACGCCCACCACCTCCGCCTGACTGTCGCCTCGGGCGAATCTGTCTGCTCCATCGCCCAGAGGAGATACTCGATGACCTCGGAGGACTACGGCGTGACTGCCGCCGAGGATTACATGTACATCGTCGCCCTCATCGCCATCGTCTCTCTCTTTCGCATACATTGCCACATGGCCTGCACCGTCCTTGAAATCTCCCACTCATTGTCAAACCAACTAAGGATCTCCTTCAACCTGGCTAACTTTGCCTGGTCGCCACCGACGATCTGCCTGATTCGCTGCTGCATCCTCTCCATAGATGTCCTTCTGAGTGGTCCGGTGCTAGCTTTGGAAGATGGGAGGAGAGACGGTGGTCTTGCAATAGAGAAGAGGGAGAGGCGAGATGGTGGTTTTGGAATGGAGATGATGGAGAGGAGAGGAGGTGGCTTTGCAATGGAGAATATCAGAAGAGGGAGAGGCGAGATGGTGGTTTTGGAATGGAGATGATGGAGAGGAGAGGAGGTGGTTTTGCAATGGAGAAGATCGGAAGAGGGAGAGCCGAGATG